>NC_081408.1:183368529-183668529 GCF_030272615.1 Cryptomeria japonica
ACATAAATTCTATAGGATTTTCAGAATGTATGAAAATTATGATATTCCATCTCCAGACCAACTAGTGGTTGATCTTTATGTTCTAATGTGGGCTAAACGTCAGCATTTGGATCAATAACTTCGAAAACCAAAAACTATTCAAATACAGAGCTCTAATATCATATTGGAATAACTAACTTTTAGGACTGCAGCTCAGATTTGCCAATCATTGGCAATACACAGCAGAAGCAAATTTAAACACAATTGGAGACATGCAATGATTTTTTTCTTTCAGTAAAATCTAGAAATGAAACCACAAACTCAGAAAATAAACTAACTACTACTGATTACAAATCAGTTATGCAGCATTCTTGAGCTACTCCCAAACACTCAGCAATCTCGAGCTTCTCCGAGCTCTCTTGCAAACTATGGAGCAACTTAGAGCTCTCTAACTTGCTCACACGCTGCTCACTTGCAGCTACAAATGCCTGGAGCAATCACTGCTCATTAGGAGCCACACGATGTCTGGAGCAATCACTGCTCTCAGCACAAACTAACACACAGCTGCTGCAGCAAACTCTAAATCACTCAGAGACCAAAAGCATTCTTCTTGCTGCTGCATACACTGACTTCAACTTTGAGTTTTTTAAACTGATCTGGAGAACATTCTCCTCTTTTGTCTTGAGGTTGTCCACACAAAAATTTCCCCTCAAAACTCAAATTCAATTACCTACCAACATTAAATTCACTAGTTGTTGCTACTACAATGTTAGGAGCAAGTTGGGTAAGCAATCTCCATGTCAATCTTCTGCTACAAAGTACAAGTTGCATTTACTTTGGCTACTCCTCATAGGGTAGGTGTCCATAGGGAAGTGCAGGAAGACAGGAAAAATAAATTTTCCAAAACTCCCCTTTTGTCTTGAGCCAACAAATAAGATTATTCTTGATCCAAATCAACGATACCCAAATTTAAAACATCAAACAATAATCTTCGTAACCAATGATTGATCCCAACACAAACTAGCATCCAAAACACATTATGGACCGCTAAGAAAGATGTGTAAGCCATAAACACATGTCCTCCTTTCAAATCCCCAAGTAGCAGATTATAGAAAGTTGATGTACATGCAAATAGTAGATTACTGATTTGAAAAACACTATGTAGAACTAATAGGTTGTATAGCTACCATAAGTAATAAATCATCCACCAACACTCCAAAAAACCTAAATTCCTATCATAGGACCAATAAATTATCTTTATCATGTCCCAAAATATGCATGATCATGTCTATTAATGCAAGAAAATGTGGAGAATTCTATTGTATGACCTACTTATACACATCTGTCAAGCCAGTATTGAAGAGTCAAAATTCTTTTTCCTATAGGTGATAAAGATAGCTGAAAAGTTGATAATATGCACAAATCCATTACCAAACCACAATCCAGATCCATAGAACAAACTGATGCAATGTGGTGAACTATAGAGAAAATTATTGACTCATGATTATAGAGAAATTCACTAATTCAACACTCAGTCATTTTTTCCAATCTCATAACTCTAGACTAATATGTTGGCGAACCTCTAGATTAACTTTTACAATAATGACCAACTCATCTAAACATCTTCCAACATAAAGTCATAGTCATCAATAATACCCATACAATTAAATGACAATACATATTGTCAGACATAAATGTTGACATCATTGACAACATATATTGCTATCAAATTCACAACAAATCAAGAAGTCACCAACAATCTCCCCTTTGTCATTGATGGAAGCACTATGTACATATCTACCAAAAATCTATATACCCTTCCGCGTAGCTTATTTCTCCTTCAACATCAAGGACAAATAGCATAAGATTTACACCAAACCAAAATAGAATTGTACATATTCCCCTAAATATGTGCATGCAGTTTAAAATTCTCCTACAAACTATACATAAGTACTCCAAAAAACAAAACAATTACTGCAACACCTAAAGTACTGATTGTGTCTGATAAAAACTTATTTGTAGTAATGCAATCACTAGGGTTGAGGCAATATGACCTTGTAGATAACTGCAAATTGTGATGAGGTGGATTTTGACTCATCTAATGTAGAGGTAAGAATGAAATTCTAAGATTCAAAATTCAATAAAAGGTTGTTTTCCTCATCTAAAGAGATAGGAGCTCTCATCTCTTATTCCACTTTCTTCAATTAGATTCCAATAAATTAGAGAGGGAAGTAAGCCTCAGATTTACAATATCTCTAAGTTTATTATAATGCTTCTTGATTTGCTCCTTTTGGTTCACAAGCAGTGGTAATTGTAAGTACAAATTATTAATTCACACCATTTTCACCCATCGTTATCATTCTATAGATCATAGGAGTTGACGGACTATAAAATTTGAGACTCGAAAGAGCCTATTTGATCCTTTATGCTTTTGGTGGAAACCAACTACCCATGACAAAAGTGGTATAATGCAATGGCTTCAACTACACTTTTCCTAAAGGCTTTTAAGTTGTCTTGTAACTTAGAATGAGAAATTGTACATCTATCAAATAATTTCTTCATTGCATCCTTCTTAGCTTTTTATTTCAAGTTACATATGTAGTATTTAAGGGAAACACTGAGCAACTTCAGTTGTTGTACACTTGGCAGAGATGCATCAAACATTACTTCCAAATGACCTTGTTACAAGATTTTAATTAACTCTCTATTTTGCAGGTGTGTTTTCATCACCTTCTTCTACATAAAGTGTTGAAGAACACCACCAAGATATAACTTATGTAGTGGAGAAATATTTGCTAGGTCCACTTCACATGTCGCATTGGACCTTGTAAAACTTGAGTCGTCACCACTGATTGGAATTATAATTGGAGACTCAACAGGTCCTTGAAAGAATCTTCAAAGGGAGATGATGATTCTTGACTAGTATCATAACCATATTCATCTTGTTTCTTATCCTTTTCCTTCATTGCACATGGAACAACATCTGGGTTCTTTACATTTTTATCCACCTTGACACCCAAAGTTTTTCTTGGAGGAGGAACAAATTTCTCAAATTGTGTTTTTACAGTCTTCAAATAGTATCCTCTTTCTTCACTTCATCTTTAACTCCATCATTTTGTTGTCTTGTTGAAGGGGGATTAGTATCAAATTATTATTCAAGTAACTCTAGAAGAGATGTATCTTTTGGTTCATCATGAAAAGATTTCATTATTCTATCCTCTACATCATTATTCAGAGGTGTCACTAGTACACTCAAGGCTGATTTTTGACAGCCTATCATTGGAATTTTGACTACTTTTCATCGTACTACCAACAAATGATACCATCAAAAACTTGTCGTCGGACATTTCATCGATTCCATTTAACATCGGAATTCCAACGACATCCTGAAATATTTCAACGACGTCCATGACACTCCTCCAGCCAAAAATGTCATTGGATGGACATTGGAATTCCGATGCTCATTACACATATGCATCGACTACAAATACGATGACCATCCGACAAGAAAGTGCCTTCGGACATACAACATCCTCACTAGATGTTTCTTCAATTAGCGTTAGAATTCCAATGTCGGTTAGAAAATTTGCACCGATGAGGATGTTGTTGATCTGACGGTTTGGCTATTGGTGCAAATTTGTGTTGTCGTCAGAATTCTGATGGAGATGTATTTTAAAAAAAAAAAAAACGCATGCCAATTACAATGGTCCTTGTTGGTTCTCTTTTAGCATGTGGGGTATGATTCAGACCTTGACCTCGGTTTTGAGACCTCGAGTATTGGAGGCTATTAAGCCTATTGGATGGGGTCTTCAACCTGCCCATTCCCAAACAACTCACCTTTTGTTGTTCTTGGTACAAGTTGATAAGAATTGGGTCTATCTGGCATGTATGCATCTCTAAATAACCAACATGTTAATTTTAAGATAAGACTATAGCAAAAAATAGCAATAACAGAAAGCAAAACAATGTGCACAAGGAACAATTCACTCTAGGTCGGCCCTTTCAACTTGGCTCCAAAACATAGGGTTAAGATTACAAGATACATAAGATAGGGCCTGCCCTATTCACAAGTTACAAGTTACATTCTATATAGTACCACAAGCTACATCGCCCAATTAGGGTCGGGCCAAATTACAAGTTACATTTATAGGGCCTGTCCTATCCACAAGTTACATTATATATAGGTCTTGCCCAATATTCATAGCAAGACATAATTACAAATCACATGTATTTGGGCCCATCCCAAAGTGGTTCGGATTGCATGAGAGGTAATACATAGGAATTTTAATTGTCGTTGACAACATTAAAATTCAATAGTCAGGTATCCAAGCTAGCTACAATTGTCAACACACAATAAAGATCACTGCTCCACTAAGGTTGAGATTGCAACACTAATAATAAGGTTGTTTCCTTAGTTGATAATAGGACCACTCCTCAAACACAATGATATATATCTTGACTTCTATGTATATATCAATCTTTACGTTAACAAAGGGTCAGATTGATGTTTGGGCACAATTTGAGTTATAAAATATTATGAAATATTGAAACAAGATAATTTTCCCTTATTAGAGATGGTGAGTCTGGTTGTCATGGTGGGGACATGATAGAATCTTGCATGTGAGAGTTAGAGTTGAAATAGTTTTCTATGTAATGGTGGGAAAGTGTTGCATTTTGGTTCTAAGGGGAGATAGATCTAGCTTTGTATGGCAAATTAGGATATACAACCATGGTGAAAAGCTTGAAGAATCTATCCATGTTCTAATCAGCCTTTAGTGTTATGGACTTCTATAATTTCATTAAATGTTTGTGATTGGGAAAGTTACCTAAGTTACCTTTGGTCAAGTCATGGTGTTGGATTTCTTGGACACGAGTGTTTACTAAAGCTTATAGTTCAACCATGGAATGGAATTTAAGAAGATTAAACCATTCTAAGAGGATCCGCCAATATCCATGGCCATGATGTAGTGAGCTAATGATTCATTTTGTAAGGTTTGTAGAAGTTTGTTTCATATTGTAGATTGTGTAATTGATCTTCCATTATCTATTAGGGAGTAGGAGACACTGATTAGGTGACTCCATTGATTTGTTCAGGTTGATTTGACATTTATTATTTCTATGATTTGGGTTTGCATATGAATAATTTGAGTATTGATTAAGGTGAATGTTGGCCGTGAATTGTGAATGTGAGGGTCATAATTCCCAATTGTATAACACAAGTAGTGAAAATATAAAAACAACTTAACAACCAAAATCGTTATGAGAGTTGAACTTTAGGCTAAATTTAGTTGTAAAGTCGATAATGAATTCAAATAAAAAAAAATACAAGGAATTCTTCTTATCTTTCATGCTAGGGAAACAAAAGATAATGTACAATATATAAATAATTAGTTGTATATATATTTTAACTTTTCTCCAATACAATAACAAAATATCCTTGTGATTGACCAAGCAAAGTGATCTAAACCTTAGAAACTAATAAACTTATCCCAATGTTTGCCATAAATAGTGATTCAAAACCTTAAAACATTACTATTTCCTTGATGATTTCCAAAGAAAAGTGATATCGAACACTATAAATAAATAAAAGTATATGCATTTTATCTATAAAGTCTGGAATTATTAACTAAAGAAATATATATATAGTGCATGGCATCTTTCAAAAGGAATTTAAAGCATTCACCAAATGAGGAGAGCAAAGTTAGATGTCCGGGTGGTATTAAGTTTAGAGCAATATCATTTTGGAGGAGATGTAATTCTAATATTGTGGTTTGGAATTCTCTATTTAGTAACGTTCATTTGGCTTTTGTGTGTGTGATATGCTTGCGTTATAAATCTCTAAATTACAAAATGGATACCTACAATCTGACCTTAGATATAGAAATCTTGTGCACAATGAATGACAATAATAAGGAAAAGGAATACCTGAAGTTTTGCCTCAAACCCAGCAAAGCCAAATTGATCAATATTCTCAGATCCAACCATGTCTACTAGCATCAATCTCCCTCCCATGGTAGGTACATCCAAAGTTATCAAATAAGCATGATAATAGAAGATAGAAAAGAATGAACCGTACAAAGATCTATTGGAAGAAAAGAAACTTAAAACAATAAACATTGTATTAAAAGTAGTTGCCCACCTTGAGAGTTTTTTATTTTTCAAGGGCTGCTCAAGTCCAACAATTTCAAACTCATTTCTTTGACTTTCCACTGGGCTGACTTCTCTTTCTCTTTATCAATCAAATTTGTTAGCACAACATTTTGTAGACATATAACAAGTTATGAAGCCAATTAAGAATGAAATACAACAAAAAACAAACCCAGAAAATATAATTTCACTACAAGCCATTCCAGTACTCCAGCTAGTAGTATTGTAATTGACAACTCATCTAATGTTCAAGTGTTGCAGTTGTATGGGATGTTACTGTAAAAGTTGAACATCAGAGTTGATTGGATTACAGAATTGAATAAGACCTTCCAGTTGAATAAGAGATTACTTTATAAAAGCTCCAATATTACAATTTATTGTAGTACAAAGTTGAATAAGACCCTCCAACTTCCAAAAGTGCAGACCATCAACTGTACATGCTACTGTCCAATTAAAGGATTCAATATTTTAAGTGAGTTTGAGAGATATGCCAACACAAGTTGTAAATTAACCTCAACAAATGAAATTTTGGCACCATGCAAATTTAGTTACATTATCAACCACTCTCCCATTCAAGTTGATCTTGAAAAAATCAAGGTGACATGATACCTAGCATACCCATGCAAACTTAAATAATTGCACAACAACATGATTATGCATTAGGGAGGACCATACATCCATGAAGTAATCATGCTGAAAGCACAACAACATGAGTCAACCCCGTAAAGGATGAAGTATTTACATAAAGTATGAAATATACCTTTGACACATATAGTGTGCAAGACACATGAATACACATAAGATATCGATCAAACGTAAATCTTGGTTCATACCAATAAAGAAGTACATATAAATAAATGAATATATTTAAGGCATGATTTGAATAAGGATCATACATGTGAATATATGCATCTTATAAAGCATGGGAAGTGTTGGTTCCCAAAACCACAGATTGGAAATCACAGAGTGTTGCCACTTCTCCTAATGATCTCTCAATCAGTCTTGGCCAACAAACAAGAACGGTCACAGACCAAATTCCCCTACACTTCAGGCTTCGCTCAACCTAGGCTGGTAAACCTTATCACCCGATCCACTCTGTTGGTGTGAAATGTTTCTATGGTGAATTTAGAAAACCTTATAGCTCCAAGATGGCAATTGTTCTTGAACCCGATTTTATTATCTGAAAATTGTAACTATTACTTGTAATAAATGTTTATAAAATTATAATTGTATGATTTAGAAATATATTTCCTTAATGAAACTCACTCTAAAAATACTTGATTCAAATATATAAAATCAACAAAAGACCAGTGCCTTAATTCCTTATTGATTTCATACCATTTCAAATAAGAGATTCTATGTATAACCTTAGAGACAGTTTTAATAACTTGTTAATGAAACAAGACCTAATGAAACAAGACCATCATTTCAAAGGCTTCTATATGAGTTGTAATTAAAAGATAACATCCTGATAGTCTTATTGAATTTAGCCTTGTTGTGAAAGACCAATAAGACAATTTGAAGTTTGTCAGCCAATCCTCCAAACTGATATTCAAACTGAAAATTAATCTTAATCACAACAACATAAGACTGGACAATGAAACAATCTAGGCATATAGATTTATCTAAGGAACTAATCAATTCAATTAAAAGATAGATACCATAATGAAATAAAAACACTTAAATCTTTATATTGAAAATATAATACTCAAACCAGTTGATTTCAGCATGTATCATCCACCAACTTGATACTTGCATACAACAAGTTCATAAGAAAAGCAGGAAAGATTATCTTGATAAAACTATAAAGAACTTATGTCATATGTTTTTCCTAAAAGATCCTCTATATATATATATGAGGATTCAGTTTGAAGATGAAAGGACATACACTTTCATTAAAATTAAAACTAACTAGAAACTAACTACCTAAAAACTATCCTAACGGACTAAAACTAACTTAACTATTGGACACAATACATAAAAGCACTTGAAAACAACAGTTTGCAATGTTTAAAAATAATTTTAGTCTCCAAGGACCTTGCCACATTTCCAAATATGCTTCAAGTATTATTCTGATTTATAGGTGTCTGCATGATGGATCGGGTCCCTAACAATGATCTCCCATGTGATCAACTTTTCCATCTGTTCCATATTCCTTGTCAATTCCAAACCATCAGAATGACCAATGTCAAGAGAAACATGGAGAAGGGTCTGACATTCTAAGAGCCACTTGTCTTTATCCTTGATTTCTCCATTCTAATCTGTCAACTCTACAAAACCATACTGTGTTATTCCTTTACATTCATTAAATTCACTCTTCAATTCTTCTCCAAAACTTTCATGTGCATCTATAAGACCCTATATTTCGTCAATTAGTTTTTTATTAGCACCTGTCATCCTCTTATCATGTTGCAATGTTCCCAACCTATTGTAGATCCGATGATGCGACAAGGCAGTGTCCATGTTCTTCTGATATATAGTCCAAAATTCTACCAGAGGTATCAACAATTTATTAAATCTATTTGTTAGCAATATAGATGAAGTGTTTGATCTCACACTTTGAATTTGCCTTTGGATCCTCTTATTTTCTTGTAATAACTCTTCATATGTCTTTTTTATTTTGGATCCATCATGAATCATTGGCAATGGTTGTCATCCTCCTCTTAGAAATACCTCATACAAACCTTTATATTGATCTCTCTCTTTTATCACCTTAATTAATTGTGCTTTATTAAACCATGAATCATCAATACCCATATCTATTGTTATAACAAGGTCCACTTCACCTACCTTCAATTTCATCATGTGCCCAAAGGGCTTATCCACATCAATGATTTTTGGTCTTTTGTTAGGAGAGTAAAGGGCCCATAACCATAGAGATTCCTCATCTTGATCAAATATCGAACCAATAAAAATATCTTGAACTCCTTGGATATCTAATTTGAACTCTTTATTTTCTGATTTCAACATATTGTCAAAATTGAAAGATGCACTTAAGTCCCATCTTTGGAAAACAATAACACCAGTTTCAATTAAAAGTTGTCTCCCTGTATGAGGGGTCATATTTGTGACCTCTGCATCAGTCTCTTCCTTAAGTTTTCTCAATAACTCTGCTTCATTTTTCAGGGGTAATATTAGGGACAATGTCCCTTAACTTTTTGCCTTTGAAATGATAAAGAAAAGATTTCAATTCTTTAGACTTAACAAATACAACATCTGAAACAAATTCTGAATAGGCATCATACCGAGCATCACTGTGAATACTTAACCTGGTGATAACTTGTACATGCAAGTCTGGTTCCTCAATAATATTAGGTGCTTGTTGTCTTGATATGGTTTCAGTATCCTCTGATTCTTCTTCACCTTCCACTTATTCTGCTTCCATTTCTTGCAATCTCAACCTCTTCTCTTCCAGGTCTTTATTCAATTATCAATAACTAGTTGGGCTTCTTCCTCTTCCATATTTCGAAACAAGTCCTCTGATTCCACAGGAATGTGCACATAATCTCCTAGGATCTATCCTTTCTTGCACATACGTATGTATCCTTCGGGGTCATAATTAGCTCTGGCAGTAAACTTGAACAAATTGTATTCTTCAATTAGCTTTTTGTCAATGGCCTCATAGGCCCTGGTTGATACAGTAGTAAAATCTCTGAAACTAAGGGTTCCAGGAAGAAAAAATTGTTTGTGCATGATTCCAAAATGTTTATCATTTGATACACTTAACTACCTCACATTTTCCAAATAGGCAATTCTATCTAGTACAAGTTTTGGTAGTAGATAAGGGTTTCCTTCAAAGCCATAAATTCTAAAACAAGTGAAGTCCTTATGCACTAGCCAATCATCCCAATTGTGGTTCACTAGACCCCTATCATCAAAGGCAACAGGTGTTAAGTATTTCTTAATTTCGAGTGAAATTGATCCCTCACATGGGACACCGAAAAATTGATATAATGGTTTTACAATCCATTCCTCAAACTTAATGTAATTTGATCTTCCATACCATGAGTCCCATATCGATGTCCACATCTATACAGGTTGTTGTTTTCCTTCCATCTCTATTGTGTTCAATCGTAGAATCAATGGCCACATGCCTCAATATCTTCCATAAAAAAAAATTATGTGCATCAACAATGAATAAAACTGAAATGTGGGATCCTTATTGTCCTTGAGATCCAAGAATCCCTCATGTAGTTTCCCAGCAAGGTATGCAACATAATTAAAGAGCCTTGGTTCATACATTTGTATATTAGCTGCTAATACTAGAGGCCCAATATTGGCCACATCTAGAACTTCAACACCCCCCACTTGTCCACATGACATTTAAGTATACTGCAAGTAATCCCTGAATATGTCCATGCTAAAAGGGGGACCACCCTCCTCAGTCAAAACACCCTTCTCAACCTTATGAAAGGTGAGATTCCACCCTTTATAAGTAGTGTCCATTTTCACAAATTCTTCTTCCAGTTTCTCAAAAGATAAGGGCACATCAGGATGAAAGTCAAGGTTAAAAACTTCATCTATGGTGCCTTTGTTAAACTTGATAAATACATCATCATTTGGAAGTTGTATGCACCTCTTTACATAATCATAATTCCTAACCAAAGTTTCCAATACTCTAATATTTACAAACACATTTGGAACAACCAGCTTGCCTAAATTTGTCATCCATGAGTTACAAATTGGAACTTCCCTATTCCGTCTCAAGAAATGAAACAGGAAAAGTTTTTAACCCCTTACCTTAGTCCACACATCTCCTACCCTCTTAAGTTTGTCCTTTAGTTGATCTCTAATGGGCAAATTTTGTTTTGATCTTCTAGATTTCGGCCCTGGTGCTTGCATTTGGTTGATCATGTCCTGGTTCAATCTTCGTGCAGGAGGAGTCTCTGATGTTTTTGGTTTCTTCGATGTGGACTCAGACCCCTTAGAAATTCTCTTTTTCCCTGAAGAACTCGAGGCCTCCATTTCTACAATTGTCAAGAATGTTTAGCCCTAGTTCTTCAATTATGTTATCTACTTGAAGAAGATACGCTGTGTAAAGATTTATAAACATAAATTCTCTATTCATGTGATTTAATTTCTTGAGCGAGTTCTCAATTAGTATCGTGTGAGCCACCAATTCAATTTAGAGCATTAAATACAGGTCACTTCTGGTTTCAGTTTGAATTAACTCTGCAACGGCTTATCGATATTAAATTTCCGATGAAATATTTCCTTAGCACCACAAAAACATTTTTTTCTGAGTTATTTTATCGGCATGTGTTTTACCAATGTTTCCATCGAGTATCAGTATAGCCCTTATCGCCTCGTACCAATGGTTGTTTCTTCCTTGATGAACCTTTTCTTTTGTGTTTCCATTGGGTATCGATATAACCTATCAACCCACATCCCAATTACTTAGGTACCCCGATGGCTTGTAACTGTTTGCGGATAGTGTTTAATTATGAACATATCGGTGTATGTCTTCCCGATAGACCCATCGGGTATCGGGATAGCTTATTTCCTTCTGCTCCGATAACTCATGTCTTTCTGATGGCTTTGCTAATAAGCCTTCTTTGGGGTAAGTTACACCAATGGACAAATATATATAAGAAAAGACGTCTTAAAATCTTAACATCTGAAATATCACATAGATCCTCCTCTTCCTAATCAAATTTATCGAGATGAAAACCTATGAAAATTGAAATTCAATTTCCCTCTTACATTTTTTATCACTTTAGGACTTGTCTAACAGGTTTAGCTCCCAAATAAACCTCACATGTCTTATCCCAACTCAATGCCACTCCTTAGTCACCCATCTGATGGTTGAATCTTAGGAGATAGATCATAGATAGAAGAGGAATGATGTTGTGAGATCATCCGTGCACAAAAAATACAATAGTAACTATTCTCATGATAGAGAATGTTCAATGTATAAAACCAAGAAATAGAGGAGAAAAACATTTTAAGAGCATAATTAATTTGAAAATTTATATGCTAACAGGATTTTCATTGTAACACGTAGAGTTTCCATGAATTCAATTAAGCACACATGATGTGCATGAAGAATGAAGAATACACTCGAAACATGAAGAATACAAATGAATACACATAAGTCATAAGATATACATTAAATGAATACGTTGAAGCATGAAGCATGCAATGAGAACTTAAAGCATGAAGCATACAAACGAATACACTTGAATTATGAAGCATACAATGAATACTTAAATCATGAAGCATACTCGTGAATATACTTAATGCATAAATCAGGAAGCATACATAAAGCATCCGGCATCCAGATGAATCCACTCACGTCATAAAGCATACACTTGAATATATGTAGAGCATGAATTCTCTTAAGTCATGAAACATACATATTGTTACACACAAGGTAGGAGCATGAAGCATCCACACAAGACATGAAGTAATACACACAAATATCCCCTAAGGTACAATGCATATATAAAAAAGTACACATATAAATCATACAATGAGAAAATCATGTTGAAGACACAACAAACACATTAATATCCAATTTGTCAAGTATATATACATAAAACATGCATTTAAGAGTAATATACATGAGGCACATGCATGCACTTAAAGCATGAATTATGCACATAAAACATAAATAATACTAATCGAGCATACACATGAATATACTTGGGGCAAGAAGCATTCATGCAAAACATAGAGTGAATATAATCCTTTTGAGTAACCTGTGGCCTTGTGAGGGGTCTTGTGAGTCAGTGAAGGGTTGACACATAATTGAATAGGTGAGTTGGCAGAAATATCTCCCTAGTTGGTTGAGTTCATTAGATTCTTTGCATCACCATGCCTTTTCGCTATCAATCCATTTAAATTTCCACCCAAAGATTCAATCTTGTCAAAGTTCAAAATAAATTTCCTTGTTGTCCTTACTATCTTGCATCAACTTTCATATCACTAGGTAGTCTTTTGCTTAGAACTCTCTTCTTTCATGTTAGGATACCATCTCAGTCCCTTGAGTTAAGTTATCTTACCTTTAGAATATATCATTTCCTAGGAAGCCATACCTTGCTTGAGTTATCAATTTATTGTGTCACAACGATGCAAGATAACTAAGTGTTCATGTTGCTTGGACAACTAAGATAACTACGGTTTTTATTCACCAAAGAAACCATGATAAATTGGGATGTTGTTTAGACAATGGGTGTTGTTTGTGAAGATGTATATGGTGCTGTCATTTTCATTTATTTCCTTTGGATCTAGTGATAAGTCCAAGCTCTAACAATTTTCCTTTGTTGGGAGTTAATCTTAGAACCCTCTTGAACTTCTCAAGAGAGAACAATGGCATACGCTCCAGCTTGTTCTCTCCCTCCCTCTAGAGACAATTTTGTTGATGGGTCTTTTGACACACTCAACATAGACTAAGTATCGCCACTTAATCTCTCTCTTATAAAATAGTAGAAACTAAAGGTATTCCAAACCTCCCAAGGTAACAATGATACAAGATAACAAAGTGTTCATGTGGCTAGTTTGTTCAAGGGGAAAATGTCACTAATCAAGTTGAAATGATGATTTCTCAATCTGCCTAAGCTAAAAGGTTAAAATAAATTGCAAAAGATAAAACAAGGCTAGGAGAAAATGAATCATCAATATTACCTAAACCCCAATTATCAACAAAATCTAGAAATAACCTTGTATGTAAATAATTTATCATGCCAAAATTGCTGATTCTAACATGAAAATGAGACCAAGGAAAGCTCTAGAACAACTACTACTATTCATTCACATGGTCATTATTAATCTCAATCAAAAGATGCACAAATTGATTATAACAAAGAAGATGTTTCATAAATGTAAATATTAATTCAAGACTAAGGAAAATGAAAGAAATAGAAGAATACCAAGCAATCTTAAAAGATTACCAATACAGTTGCAAACTATGAACTTCATTTCCATTAATTCTTCAAAATATACCAGCAAAGCACAAGTATTCAATCTACAACCTCTTACTAAGTGTGTTTTGAAAGAAAACAAACTAAGTAGTGTTACTAAAGGTGGACCTTAAATAATCAATTCTTAGACCCTCAAAATGAATTTTGAAATTACATTTATAGGAAAAAAATTTCCTCAAAATCAGAGATTAAAATCCACCCAAAACCTTATCAAATTAAGAGGTACAATCAACACACAAGATACTAGCCTATAATTGAATTAAGAACTATAAGTTGACTCATGAAAATGAAATATAAGTCAGAAGGAACTTAGAATATGGAGTTGTCAAGCATTGGGAATTGATAGTTGTAACTCAAACTGTTGAGAATGAGAACTTTGGACCTTTAGTTGAAATGAGAATGATCAAACTGTTGAGAATGATCATACAGTCCATTCTTCTAGACATCCTTGGATACATTAATTGGCTTCTTGGCTTGGGAAAACTAATATGAATTGAGCCAACAACATGACGATAGGGTCAAGTATCATGGCAACTGATCATAATTTGTGAAGACAGGGTTCACACTCGTTGATGGTAATTTTGCAACTCACCTTGAGTCTACATGAGCTGCATAAGCTTGTGATAAGTATGGATGATTGTCTCCTACCAGTATGTAGTCCTTTCATATTTTAGGTGCCTACACACTATGTTTTTGTTAAGTATTGATGTAGTCTTAAGACATATCATGACTCCATTACATGTCCACACTTGGGTTTACAAACACAACTCTATCAAAACAATAACAATATCACTAGTAAAACTATGACTATGACAATTAATACCCTTAGGACAGTCATAGAAATTTAATCCATTTCATTTGGTTTTAATCCACAAACCCTTCTGAAGGTTTCATAGGGTCCCCTCACCCCTCTCTCTGTCATCAACCACTTCAAAATACCAATTGCTTGGTCTTCCCACCAAATTCTTCACTCTTATTGCCTTTTACTATCTGATACATAGAGATATCAAACCATCCTCATGCCCAAACACGTACCAAATCTAATTTGGAGCCCTACACACAACATAATATGATACATAGCATGATACCCAAGTTATCATGATACACCTATAATTACTCCTACCCAAGTGAAAACACAAGAAGCAATGGAAAGGGGTGTGGACCAAGAAAACTCAAGAATTATCATGACAATAGAAGACCAATAAAAAAAAAATTCAGAGCCTAAGGCCAAACAAAATGAAGAGAGAAGAAACATGGAGTCAAAGAAGCATGGAGAACAAGAAAAAGATGATCTATCTAGGCCCCCACCCCCAACATGACCCCTCCAAAATTTTAAACTTAGGTGCACAAGAAACAAGATGAAGAACAAAGGCCAAAGTAGGTTGTAACTACCATGAACCCATCCATCCAAAGTGATGAGAATCTAGATGTTCCTAAGTGACTACAATTCAACTTTGAAAGGATTAAGAAGAGAACATTGAAGAAAGTAAGTTTGCAAAAGATGATCATTGAGGTTGAGGCCGCAAGGAAGTCAAAGAAGGCAATGACTTTGTATTCCACCTAAAACTATGCAAAAGGAGAGATAGTCGCCAATACCCTAAACTAGAGAAGATTTAGTAAAAACTGCCAACACCCTAAACTAGGGTAACTTGAGACAGTAAGAAAATAGTTTGGGGGTCATATAGACTAGCTTTATGTTGTATGTTAATTACAAATTGTGACCCCGACACCAAGATTTATAAGAGATTGGAAATTCTTAAAGGCCAAACAAACCCATTGACCTAGAGCATTTATGAATCCATCCGCCTAGCTATTGCCCACCTAGAAATTGCAACCGCCCTCAACAATTAATTACTAATGTTGTAGTGTGTTATTTTACTCTAATGATATCTTTAATGATGAAATGTCGTTAATATTATTTTTCATGCGATGTGCTATTAATCTACCTCTCGATATGACCATTTAAACAATCATTTCTTTAGTTTGTGGATTGGGATTAGACTCCTATGTTGTACCACACACTTCTCTAGGTTTCCAAATATTAGTTGAGAGCATGGGCTATAATAGAGACAAACACAAAGTGATTAATTATGTGGTTGGATGTTTTCAGTCCACCCCTTCTAGGTTGGGATTGTTCTGAACCAAACACAATTGTATCTCCCTAGGGCTGCAATTCTTTAACAAAGATTGATAAGGTGTAATGGGGACAATAGAAGTAAATCTACCACCCCACAAATAATTCCAAAGAGTCATTACCCATTCTAATACTCTTTGCAATGATTCTTGCTACAAGCTAGGTGTAAGGATCAAAAGACTTCCATACATCTCGTTGTGGCAAGATTCTTCACTAGTCGATTCTCATTTGTCTTCCTTGAAGAGAGATAAAGGGGGAAGCCCAAAGCTAGGACTGAGAAGAATTTGTAGCTGCTTGCATAGGCTTTGGTGAAATGCAAGGTTCCAACAACAATCCTAGAACAACAAAATTTTGAAGAAGGGCTTCCTTCCACCACAAATACGAGATTGGCCAATTTGCATCTAAAACTTGGTCAATTAACCACCACATGTCTCATTTCCTTACATCTTTTGCATAAAAAAGGAAGCTCTCATACTCCAAGAGTTGCTTCCACAATCAGTCAATATCCCACAAGAATGTAGGCATAGCTAGCATGCATAAAAGAAAAAGTTGTAGAATCTCTTGAATGGTGTACTTTTTGGCATGATGAAATTAAGGTGAAGAATCTACCTCATGCGCGGGATTGCAATGCATAAATGCCTTCGATGTGGGTTTGATCTTATGAGGGGTTGAAGTCGACTAGAACACTTGCGCAGGATTGCAATGCACAAATGACTTGCTCTCTTTTTTTTTTTTAAGTAATACCCGTTGTCATCGGAATTCTGACGAATGCGGGCAATTTTTTGAAAAAAAAACAAATTTTATTACTAATGCCTTCTCTGTCGAAACCAAATGTCAAATTACCATAAGAATTCCAACGAATTCGGGCATTTTTTCAAAAAAAAAATCAAATTTGGTCACAATATACCTTCTCCGTCGGAAACCTACATCGGAAATCTAGACCAAATGTATGAGTGTGTAGTTTCCTCACCGATTAAAATGTCACTCAAAAAATTCATTGTCATATCCTCAGTTTGCTTGATCAATCTTTTTATTTACTCTCTATCCTTCCCCAAAGTAATGTTCATTCTTTCTTTTGTCCTTCAACCAGTAGCTAGCACCTGCAAGGCTCTTACTCTTTCTTCATGTGTCAAAGATCCACCACATTTTTATAAGGTGCATTTCTCTATCTTCACCTCTTCCAGGACAAATTTATGTCTTTGTATGATTAGAGTATTGGCAAGGCTCTTTGGTAGCTCATCAAGAATGTCATTTAAGCTCTTCTTAAGGGTCCTCGTGTAAATAAAAGATAACTTATAAAATAAATCTCTTAGCCTAAGAACAAGGATGAAACAAGGCATGAATAAAGGCATTAACTATGCCATATCATGCATCATATGATGAAAGGAATCTAAAATATTTAATAGTGCAAATTGTAGCTTACACTTGGTTGGCAAACTGTTGTACTTAAAAAGGAGTAGTTCATTTTAGAATAAGAAAGTCATTCAACTTTGCTTTCTTTATTCACCTAGGACAATTGTAGATCATAGAGTCTAATTTAAAATTAAGCTAACTGAAGATTAAGTTGCATGTCTAGTGGATCACATGGTAGGCTTGGAAGGTGGATCGATCGATGACATGCTAAAACTGATAGATAAGGCATCAGTTGTCTTCATAATCCCCCTTAAAGCTACCAGGTCTCACAATCTTATCTTGAAGTGTCAAAAACTAATATCGGACTTTGTGTGGATTAGAAACATCTAACTCCCAACAATACTATAGAAATTGTGTGCAATCCTATCTAATGAACACTATCACACATGGTACTATTCAAGAGGTATAAGTGTGATAGGCTTGCATTCAAGGTAAAAGTATGAATAAAAATGAGTGAAATGATATAGAAACCATGAAAATTTAATTTTAAGTATTTGACATGACTTGAAGGTGCACAAGATATAGTGGATGAGCCCCTCCTATGAACACTTTGAACCCCATTAATATATGGGGTAAATCAAATAACTAGGATCCTCCTCCTCCCTTTGTTGTAACTCTTGCTATGTACTAGCTTTTCTTTTACTTTCTAGATTGATGACATATTTAGACTTTAAGGGTTGGTGAATATGTATAATAGTATACTATAAATAATAATATAGTAACTTATTCCTTTAAGAAATAAAAATTAATATTTAAAAAAACAAATCAAAAACCTTAGAGAAAGGGACTTTCATTTTTAGTCTTGTTTAAGCAAATTTGGCTTGTCAAGTTTTTCGTCTTTCTTCGTAGATGGATAAAAGTAATTACGAAGATTAATTGTTAGACAATATACCTCGTTCTTAACTGGGGCACCATAATGTTGTGACGTACAGAAGGATACAATCTAATGTTGTGGGGCACCGTAAGTTCTATATCATACGAGGTCTCACCAACCAGTGAAAGAAAACAGCAAAACAATCAGTACCATCATGCAATCTACGTAATTATCAAATATATGACATTTATTGAAACAGTTGAAACTCTAGCAGTAAATCATCCACCTGTTATTTTCTAGCCACCCATTGAAACGGAGTATATTCTATCTTGTCAGAATATTACCTTCCATTGTCTGGATTATATCTGCCAAAATATATTACGTTTGCTCATATTTTAAATAGTTTTTTCATTTTAAAGTTTTTTTTGGACATTAGGATAAAAGCGTAAATCTCCTTGTAGCATAAATCTCCACGCTTTTATAGGATCATAATGATTTTCGAATGGAGGAATTAGAATATGATTAGGCATATCCTCTGCTTCTCGGTCAAAAATGAGCTGCTCAACATAGATTATGTCGTCCACTGTTTTACAGCTGTCATTTATTGAAACCTCCGTTGCTTGACTGCAGTATGGATATATAAATTTAATGTTTTGCTTCAGAATATGAAGCACGATCATTTGATTTTGAGGGTAGATCATAAACCTATTATCAGAAGCTTTTCTCTTTCTTTAAAGTTGGAGTTTAAGTTGTCTACAGCTTTTTGCAAGCGGATTTTTGTTCTCAAATCTATAGGATTTTCAGAATGTATGAAAATTATGATATTCTATTTCCAGACCAACCAGTGGTAGATCTTTATCTTCCAATGTGGGCTAAACATCAGCATTTGGCCAATAAACCTTCTTTCAAGTGGGTGGATGAAGCAGGCAATGAGCAGTGCAGTTTGACATACTCAGAGCTCCATGCTTCCGCATCCACCGTTGCCTCAAATCTTAGGAGTACACTGCAAAGAGGTGATACAGTTTTGATTCTCTGCCCACCTGGGATTGAATTTGTGGGAATCATATTTGGGTGCCAAAGAGCTGGGCTAGTGAGTGTTCCCATGCTTCCTCCTCATCCATCCTTCTCTTCTCAGGTAAAGAAGCATTTTATTTTTGAATAGTTTTTATTATATGGTTCCTCTGGATTATTCCATAAACGAACAAGGCTCTTGGGTAGACTTTAAGCTATTGAATTCTTATATACATCTTTTATACTAATATTAATATTGAATGTTGTGAATGGTGTTCAAATTATGTGGTATATCTTAAATGCATGTTATGTTTTCAAGATTGGATTACCATCTGTGTTACTGATTGTTATCTTTATAGACATCTGATTTATGTATGTGATTATTTAGTGATCTCATCATCTAATATTTATCTCTATAGTTATTTATATGTTTACATATAGAGATGATATTATAATTATGTTGGTATACTAGATTATTTATTATCATATTGTTATGATTATATATGATAGGTATGACATACTGTTAGATTAAATGGTTATGCATTACTTCAGCTATCATGTACGTAGCAGGTATTCTTGATATGAGCATAGAGTAGGCATGTAAAGGGTTATTTCTCCAATAGAATATGTAGCTGTGAGTTGTTCCCTATTTTTTTTAATTTGAAAATGTTACTTTGGATTAATTTGTTTGATAGCCTCTGTCACACCTAATTTGTGCGCGAGATGTGCCCTTAATCAACTTATTTTAAATTTGGATCTGAATCAGTGACAATTTAGACATCCATGTATTCCGAAACACCTGTAAATTCATTGTTTCTATTGTGATCATTTACATTCTTTTTTTCATTCAATTATATCTTTTACTATTAGGTTATTAGTATAATGTTTTGTGTAAATCACCTTGAAAGAACTCAGTAATTTAGAAGGTCAATTTTTCTCCAGTTATAAATTTTGAAATTTAAGGAGCCGAGGTATCCTATTTTGAATAAGATAAAGTATTTCTATCTTTCAGGAGGATTGCCGTAAACTTGTAAGGATACTGCAACAGACTCAACCGAAGGCTGCCATAGCTCATCCTGCCTATATTTCAAGTGCCATAAAGAAGAATGATACTAATGAAATGGGTACTTTGTTGAAGAAAATGCAGTGGATATCACTGGTATCTTTACTCAAAGCCAATCCACAAGAGAAATCATTAACTAATGGAGGAGGTGAGAGAAAGTACAGTGGATGTAAAGCAGAAGACCTGTTTTTGATACAGTACACTTCTGGTGCAACAGGCAGCCCTAAGCCAGTCATGAGAACAGCAGGATCTGCAGCACACAATGTAAGAGCAGCAAGAAAAGCCTATGATCTTGAACCATGGAGTGTTATAGTTTCATGGCTTCCTCAGTACCATGACTGTGGCCTCATGTTCCTTCTCCTAACCATTGTTAGTGCTGCAACCTGTATTTTAACTTCTCCATTCATGTTCAGCAAGAGGCCAATCTTGTGGCTGGAAATGGTAAGCAAATACAAAGCTACCTGCACACCAGTGCCATCTTTTGCTCTTCCTCTTGTGCAAAACTACATGAGCAGTGGATCTAATAGAAAACCACACATCAAACTGAATCTAGAGACCCTAAGAAATCTTATAGTGATTAATGAACCTATATATGGTAGTGTTGTGGAAAGCTTTGTGAAGAAATTTTCGGTATTTGGTCTGACTGCTTCTGCCATGGGTCCATCCTATGGACTTGCAGAAAACTGTACATTTGTGTCCACTGCATGGGGATCCAGTATAAGCCAAGCTCCTACTTACAGAGGCCTTTTGCCTTGTGCAAGAATTTGTTCACAATCACAACTGGGCATTGAGATGATAGTTGTTGATCCAAAGACTTGTGAAGAAGTTGAAGCTCGCGAAGAAGGAGAGATTTGGATCTCTTCTCCAAGCAATGCAGACGGCTACCTGGACAACCCATGGCTTACAAACGAGGTATCTTTGATATATTTGTATATATCTATTTCTAATTTATTTATCTCATTTCAAAATATCTATTATTAGTACAGATATATAATTTAGAAATAGATTAGCTTTAACTTTTTTAATTTAAATATAATTTATATGTCTCAAATAAAAATAATGTATTTTTAAATTACTTTTGATTTTTCATTTTTTATTATATAATTACATTTATAGGTCTATATACTACTCTTTGACTGTTTTATAATAATATATATTTTAAAAATTTAATATCTTCATGTTTAAAGAATAAATATAAATTTTTTAAAAATTCCAGGATTAATATAAGAAATACTTCTCTCTCTATTACCACTATAAATTATGCCTTCTGTAAAACAAAATTAATTCATAAAATCTTAAAAATTACTGATTTATACAATAAAAGTACATTATTCGTCCATCTCAGTAGTACTTTCTAAAGTTTTTGCGACTGTTGCTATGGTGTTTAGATTTGTTATTGATATTTGTTATTGTTACTATTATAGTGGTCATGATATAATAATGTTATAAAAATAAATCAGACGTGCTTTCTATATTTATCTTATATTCTCAGTGCCATTACTATATTTTGACACAGATATTCCTTGCAAGGCCAAAGAGAGGAGGAGATTGGGACAAAAGAAAATTTTACTTAAGAACAGGAGATATGGGAGTCATTGCAAAAGACAATGATCAGTACTTATATGTCACTGGTCGTCTCAAGGACCTTATAAGAGCAGGTGGTCGTCTGATGCATCCTCACTACCTTGAAACAACTGCTTTCATGAGCTGCACTCAAAGTTTGAGAGCAGGTTGTGCTGCTGCCTTTGAAGCAGACATAATTAGATCTAACACAAATGTAATAGTAGTGCTTGCTGAACTGCAGAATTTTGAGAATAAATACATCACAGAACAAGATGAAGGGATGATGAAGAGAATTTGTCAAAACATTTATTTGTGTATTGAGAAGGAGCATGGAGTGGCTGTTGGCTTTGTTGGGTTGCTTAAATCTCGGAGTGTTCCAAAGACTACATCAGGGAAGTTACAAAGATGGAAAACAAAAAGACTGTTAATGAGTGGTGAGATTGAATTAGTACATAAAGAATGGTTTGGAGTGGTAAATTATGAGAATTTCTTGTTCAAGTGCTGCAATGGGACAGATCTGTGCGAGAGATGTAAAGGGCTACAACTACAACAACTTGTAAACATGGACAAATCTGAATTGGGTTACGGGTTTTTGAAATCATTACTGTAACCTAGATTTATGAGACTGTCTTCCTTTCATATAAATAGCAGAGTTGGGCACCACAAGGAACTGGCCCTGTGGATGGCCCTTGGTAGCTTCCCTCCAACACAAACGAAGAAACAGTGTGATTTAAGGAAAAAAGAAGAAAGCTCAAGGGAAGAGGGATATAGAGGAAGTGGAAATTAGGGTCACTGGGAACCCTAAAAGAAGGCCGGTCCCTAAACAAAAAGAACATTTCTTTAACTTATTATATAATGTGCTTCGAAAGGGCAGACCACGTGGTCATGGCACATGTTATTTTAATGCAGGAGTTAATTTTTGCGGCTAGTAATATCTCACTATATTTAGTGCATTCATATTTGTATCCTTGAGTCTTTACCATGACACCCAAAATGCCTTACAGTTTCATTTAAAGGGATATAACTGCCCTCACCAAGGCTTCAAGCCTTACAAAGAGTCATAAATTTTATGTTATATGTTTGAATATTATACAATATATATTTCTTGTTGTTTTTAAGATAGATATATTTAAGATATCTATACTAATATATAGATACAATCTAATATTAAATAAATTTTAATTTATACATACAATCTGACATTAAGTGAATTGTAAGTTGTGGAAATTGTTTATATCATAACTAAGGGCAATTTTTTTTTTTCAATTTTAATTTGAGTTTTCTTTCTAGATTGTCACAACTTTAGAATTAACAATTTAAATTAAGGAGTTTATTTTACATCCTTTCTTGCAAAGCATATTATTTCACCCTAAACAATAAAATATTTTAGAGTTTGAGCAATAGCTTATGAATCAAAATTAAGTATTCATTATTTTTTAATTTAAGATTAATCACTTAGATTTTGGAGTTGGTCTACAATCATTGAGGAGTGATTTATTGCCAAGAAAAACCTTATGAATGCTTCATAATTCAAACTCAAATTAAAGGTAAAATTAATAAATTGTATTGAATAATTAATTGGTGCAACCATGTTAACATATTTTTCACAATTCATTCATTAAGGATGTAATGAGAAAATTATAACCTCATCCATTTTAAAATGTAGAAATTTTACCTTATGTTAATCAAATTAATTAGTTTAAGGTTCCCTTGTCAATTTAATTCATTAGAAACCGTATTTCAAGGATGTGACAAATGTTATTTCATTAAACTAATTAAATAAGCTGAGGGAAGAGAAGATTATGGAAAAAAAATTTCTTTCTAGGTAAAACATTTAGATTAGTATCAACTATTTGTGGTATGAATTAATTATTAAATGGTTCCATGTTTGATTCAATTGAAATAAATTAAATTAGACATCAATAGGTTTATTTCTCATCATCAAGAGTTGGCCTTCATCACCCTTAGGAAAACCAACCTTGAAGGTATTTCCCTTGAGTTGTTCTTTTTACAAAATGGCAAATTCAATTATTACTATATTTATTTCAAAGTTGAAAAATGTGCCTTTCATAGTCATCTTTGTCTTCCCTCTCTCCCCATTTTTTGAGTGGCACGCTTGTAATGATTTTTCATGTGCAAAACCACCAAGTAGACATATGATAGAATGTCATGGCATGATGATATAAAAAGAATTTTGAGTATTCATTTTTAAATTTTTGTCTTGAGTCTACATTGTGGGAATGACATCATACACCACTGCAAACATTTTAAATTACCACTACTCCGTGACCCTTACCACAATTGGGCCTTAATATTCTTATTAAGATCCACCCATCTTCATCCAATACCTATAATTTTGTAATCACTGCTACCAATAATTCAAATAGGTTAAATATATTCATCTTACCTACACCACTAGACAATAAATTTCCAAATTAATCCTTTATTACAATATCTATCACTATGAGTCATCTCATCCACCATTACCACTAATAATAGAAAATCATTTGACACAATAAAGTTCGTGCACTTGAGCTATTTCATATCTAGCATAAATTATGCACTCTACAATGTACCCATAAGGTAATGGTCAAGTAAAGACATCTAAAAATTCCTCTTAAAAATACATAGAAATAAAGGCAATGATGGTAGCTTTGATTGCCATCCTTAGATCAATAATTTTATTTTGGTATATAGAAATAGCATCTATACACCAACTTGAATGACTACATATTCCTTGTCTTTGGATCTAAATCCATATTAATAATTGAAGTTAAAATTTCATCCTTTTGTGCCTCTTTTTGACACCTTATTGATGATGGTGAGGAATATCATGTTGCATATTTGCACGAGTTAGATATTATAGATAAATAGTGTCTCAAAATATTGAATCACCTTTAGTCACATGAGAACTATATTCACCATTGCTATAATAAGATCACAGCTCCAAATTATTATATTTTTTATCATGTCTCTATGAATAATCAAATAAATCCTAAAGATAGAGACAAGAAATGGAAATTTCAGCCTAACTAGTTTGGCCCATATGTCATCATTTTTAACTATGGGTAAGCATAATATCAACTAGCTACGCTTGAGTATCAACATTTTGATGAATTAATCAACAAAATGTGCCTCAGTTTATTCCATGTTTATCTAATGAATATCCCAATCATAAAAAATACAAATAAAATGAAAGTAAATTAAAAAAAAAATAGAAAAAATAATAAAGAAAAAATTTACCCTCAAGTGAAAACCATTTTTATGGCGCATTGGAGTAATAACCATGATGAAATATAGAAAATAAGTATCATATTTGACATCCAAAATAATAGTTAAGGTAATAATCATCCTTTGGTGAAAACCACCTTTAGTGGTGCCCTACAAAATATACCATGGTCAAACCTACTAGTAGATGTGATTTATAATAAGTCATACTTCATCATCAGCTAGGTCCTTTTCAACTTATCAATCATATTTTCATTTCACAAGATAATCTCTTAAATCCATTTCATTTCATGCATTTTTATATAGTAGGGGAAACTGATTACAACCTTCATTACGATAAAACTTTATTTATGCCTTTTGGCTCATTTAGTGACTAAGATATCTTCCATAGTTGGCAAGTTGCATGCATGTTCTAAAAATATATGAATCAATATAAACACAATGACAAAACATTAACATATTCAAAACTTAAAACTACACACTTCCACTTTCATTAGAAAACTTTAGAAACTTACATAAACCTTAATAACACATATTTCAAACCATCGTTTTTTATCATAAAAGTTTTCCTTCTCACCCATCACTTTTCTTGTATGATATTTGCCTTCCTATAGCTATGCATGATCCAAATCCATCCTTTAATCCTTTTTGCACATTGATATAAGATATAATTATTATGTGTAGTCGATATTTACACATCGATATACTATACTTACTCAAGATCACCGTGATCATTTCATGTCATGAATTTATCCTTAAATGGTATATATTGGGGATAAGGTCTATCATTTTCTGTGTTGTGTTTGATTATCATTGTCTCATTTGACCCATGAAGGTCATGTAACTCCAAATGTGTAGGGAACTCTTTATGATTGTTAGTTGTCTCTTCACAAAACCACCAAGAACATTTCTTTCCATGTGAGGGCTATGAATTTTTTTTCTCTTGAGAGTTAATCAATCTATTTTATATTTCTATACCCTAGTTCATAACATCATTTTATATATAAAATAAAGGTTATCAAAATCAAAATCAATATAACAGATCATCATGATTTCATTCATAGTCATATTTCTTACATCCATCTTTTAATATTTTTCTTCCATCATTTTCATCCTCTTTTTGGACAATTGTTTTGCATCTCTTATTTTGAGAGTTCACCCATGTAGTTTTTGTGTTGATAATCTCTCAAGTGGGAATAAATCATCTCACATTTTTTTATTGTCATTTCTTACTCGATTAAGGCATGACATCATCTATATTTCCTCTGATGTTTATTCAATCTAGTTTTATTTTCTTTCAAACTATGGCTTGTACTATTGCTTCAAAAATGATAAAAATCTAGACACTAAAATAATTCACCTAAAGTAATTATAATAATTTAATTCCCTAATTAGAAATCACATTAGTGTACCATAATATTAATTATTATGTTTATTCATATATCACTTAATCACCATTTTGTTATTATAATTTCTATTTGTCATTTGTACAATGTAATTAAATATTATTTTATTAGCTAATTAAATGACAACAAATTAAAACATGAAATTTAATCAAACTCCCATTATGACTTCTTTCTCTTCAGTTTCAAACTCTCACCTCCTACCCAACTTTTCTATGGTTAACATCTCTCCAACATGCAACCTAGTTGTAGACATTCTCTAACATGGACTGTGTTTCCCCCTTTGAAAATCTTTAAATCCTACCACTAGGGATATTATTGTCCCTAAGGCTTCAGTGAACTCTCTTAAAAAATTATTTGCTGATTTATTATGCAAACCATTAGTGGGCTCTTTTGTTAAGATTAAAAAGTGCGTCCCCTATGCACCCTGTATTTCAAAAGTGGTTCTGATTAGGAGGTGCTAGACAAAAATTCCTACATTGAAAGGAAGGTTTTAATTTTTAGGGTCAATCATTTATGGCCATTTCTCCTTGAGCTACATTTCTGGATTTTAGAGCACTGGAACCTAGTGGTTTTTGGAAAGGCTGAAATTTACCCCTATGCTTGGGGTTTCTTTGTTATTTTGTTTTGACTCTACAAAGGATCATGATGCTATTCTAACCTTAGGTGACTGATAATGGGGGTATCATTCTCTTTCCCTTTGGTCACTCTCTTTAAATTACATCAAGATGGACCTTAATTTTGGTTGTTTCTTTCATATTTCCTATGCCCAAATTTTGGTGGATATGGACCTTGCAAAGACACTTCCTATTGAGATCTCCCTGAAGATGGGAACACTACCATAGTGATACATTTTATACTATAAAGGTCTCCCTCTTTGATATAGAGATTATCTTTTTATGGGCCATTTGGCTTCTTATTGTCCTCATGATAATTCACAGTAGCACACTTCCCCCAACCTTGTGGGAGGATTCGGTGCTCCCTTCCCCTATTAGGTTGGTTGTTTTGGTGGCCTAAGCCATTTCTTTAAGCTGTTAATGTGACTCCTTTTGTGGTTCCTTTCACAGGTCTCTCAATTCTTGCCCCAACACATCCTTAGCTCCTAAGTCTCTATCCTTGATCTATAGAGTTCCCTCTCCAAATTTAATGGCAAATCTAGGTGATTTGTCTATTGCCTCTAATGATTCCTCATTCCTACTCTTTTTTGTTCTCCTGGTACCATAAAAAAAGACAATTTCTTATTGTTTAATATATGCAAATGGCCTCGTTGGGCCCACTAGTGGGTCCCAACCCAGATTTTTTTATTAAGAACGGTTTTGCTACTTTATCCTACTATGTGGATTGTTTCAGTTTTCTTCAACTCTTTGTCATTATTTTGTAGTTCTTGTTTGTTTGTCAATTTTGTTTGTTCTCCTAGTTTTGGTTACCAATTGGGCAACTCTATTGTTCTATCTTTGTAACATCTTGTTCTCTCGATGATTTTTGTTTCTAATTTGTAATGGTCTTTTTGGTCCTCCCTCTACATATTTTAATAAAAAAAATGAGATCTAATCATCTAGTTTCAAATAAAAATATAATTTTTTTCAATTTATTTAGTAAACTACTTTTACTTCTTCAATTAATTCTATATTAATTTAAAATGTCTTCATCCATCAATCAAGTATATTTTGAAATAGAAAATAATCTTCACATTAATCCAATTATTAAACTAGATAATGCATTATTATTCTCTCATCACTTAAAAATGCTAAAATTTTCATTTAATAAATGATTTGATTCCAACAAA
The DNA here is from genome assembly GCF_030272615.1 of Cryptomeria japonica. Classification (NCBI taxonomy): domain Eukaryota; kingdom Viridiplantae; phylum Streptophyta; class Pinopsida; order Cupressales; family Cupressaceae; genus Cryptomeria; species Cryptomeria japonica. Next base: position 183,396,993 of record NC_081408.1, read on the forward strand.
CCTCCAACTAACTTAGGTGCTTGATTTCATCCTCATATCTCATTATTCATTGGCAAGCCTATAAATATGATTATTCCTAAACAAATTTTTAATCACATCTAGTGTTATACTTTTACTTTGCATCCACCTCCAAATAGGAGAATAAAAAAATCATTCATATGTTTGCATTGAATTTGGTAAAATATGGATTAAGATTCACTAGATCCATCAATATCTTGCTATTTGTAGAGCCAATAGAGAGGGAAACAATGCCTTGACCTACAAGAAGCAACAAAAAGAGATCAACTGAGAATGGGATAGGGGTTATAGAGTTGGACAATAATTATCTTAGACTGTTAATGTTGCTACTTGGGATTGCTAATTTATTGATCCATGACAACTATCCAACCCATTATTTGTGTAACCTAAAATCACTTATCCAAGACAAAACCCCTAAAATACTAACATATCATTTGAATCCAATATTTCTCAAAGACACTTTAATTCTCCACTAATACAAATGACTAAATTTTAATTAAAAATAATCTTGTATAATTTTTTAGTTAGTCCAAACTCATTTTTATGTTCTTTGCACCCTTAGGTGATCTTGGAGATAAAAGGATTGAATTAGTCTGATTTATTTTGTTCCAAGAACACTAATCATGCATGTTCCTCCCTTATGTTTTATGAAATCTTAGTAACCAAAGTGATTGAATCATCCTCTTATGAGGCTTTCCTATATATTTTATCACTCTAAGAAATAACCCGAACTCTAGCACTCTAGAAAATCCTACAAAGTGAGGGTGAATCAAAAGAAATGCCTCTTGTAGGCAAAACCATCATTCAAGCTAAACTCCTTTGAACATCATATCCTTGTTTAGTGATGTTTAAGGGTGGGTTACCTTTATTAAATATTTGTTTGACTTAGTTACTTTTATCTATGAGTTTAGCCTCATATACCCCCATCATATATTATGGGCGCACCTAGTAACCATTATATATAATATTTTAAGATTAATTAACCATCCTTTTCTTATAGTCCATTGATAAGTAGTTAGCCCTAGGAAATTACTAAAAATGTAATTTTGAAAGTGGTGAGAAGTAGAACCTGCATTGGATACCTCTAACTATAAGGGATCCCATGAAATTTGGCACTCCTTCTACCAACTACTTGATAGATAATATATATTTTATCCTATAAGGATTGGTACATCAAACTTATTATTCATATATTGGCATTGTTCTTCAGACACCTTAATTATGAAAACTAGTGCAAACCCTTTCATCTAAGTCGTTAAAGTTCAAATCATTTGTATGAATTTTAGTTCTCTTTCATTCTTATTTTTCAAACATCACCAAAGTTTTAGTTTCCCAATTAAATTTAAATTTACAAAATACCATAGTGGAAGCAACAATAAAGGTTAAATGAAGAAAGCATCAAAGATCATAATATAAAGGTACAACACTAAGTTTGTTTTAGCTTGACTATATTGAGGGATGTTCTACGAAAAAGGACCATCTATGAGAAAGTTTATTATCTTGTCTCATTTTGTATTTTTCACTTTTTCATCCATTCATGTTCACTAAGAAAATGAATTCATAGAATGCATTTACGTTTATTTAGATTATTTCATTGCAAAAAAAATAATAGAGATAAATTGCCTAAAGTGCACCAAATTATAAAAATAATTATAGTTATTTTAAATTAGCATTTATATCCATTCACTTCCTTTTAATTTAAGCCTTCACCTCTATATCCAAATATATCCATGCTTCAAATAAAAGGAAATTGAATGGCTATTAGTGCTACATGATAATAGTTAGAAGGATTCATGTAGTTTGGTAAAGGGGAGGCAATTGAAATTTAGTAGTTTGTTTTGAATGAAATTATTTGTAGAAATACAAAATTTAATTTATACATATGTTTGTTTAACATGCATTAGAGAGAATTTTGCTGTTTTATAGGTTCAGGAACTTCTCCCTACTAATATAATAAAAAACATGCATTAGAAAAATTAAAGACAATGTAGATAGTCTTGTGGATTGGGTGAATAAATTGAAACAAACAGTCTACAAAACCTATTAAAAAAATTTGTTTGTTTTTACTCATAGGCCTGTCTAGTAGGACATTCTCTTAAGACTTTAAAATAAGCAATAGGATTTTATGTTTACACACTAAGTTGAGTAGTTATCAATGTCAATATTTTGTCATAATAATAATGGGTGCATAGGGATAGAAGTTAGAAAGCTGCTAACAAAGCTGCTAACAATAATTCATAAACAAGCAAGCTGCATGATGTTACCATTGGACACAAACAAGAGAAGAAGCTTTATTGAATCTTGAGGAAAATAAAATTTGTTACCCTCTCTTTCATATAAGTCAATAAAACAAAAATTGAATCTTTTTGTAATATTAATGATAGCATCGGAAGGAAAAAATAGACTATTAAAAGGAATTAGTTAGGGAAGAAACAAAGAATATAGCGTAGCAAGGAAAAAATAGATTATTAATTAAATATAGCACTGTGGACTGAGTCATAAGATCCTTGGGAGACCATGAACACAGTTTTATACATGGGGAAAAGTCCACTTATTCAATCATATACATGGTATCAACTTCTATATTTTTATATACAGTAAGAAGTCAAATGATTCTTTCCTACTACGTAGCAAATATATATATATATATATATATATAACTGTAGAATCTGAAACTACTATGTCTCCTTAGAGCGAACCGATTAATCAAATTAAATAACAAAGAACACACAATAACAACAACCCTATTTTTTGGAATTGCACACACCAATTTCTTTTATTGAAGCTTAATTAAAAATTACATAGAGGTTGTATATATAAAGAATTTGCAGTCTAGAAGAATTAATAATAACAGCAGCTCTAAATATATTTCTAGCATTGCATGGAAAGCTACTAAGGCTCTCAAACTAAAAAAAGCAAACTATTCCCTAAATTAAGAATACAATAAGTGCATGCACAACATGCTTTATTTACCAAAAACAATTTCATGCAAAAAATAAAAATAAAAATAGTCCTAAGGATTAATGCATGTTGGAGTACATGCTTTATTTGCATGAATAAACAAAAAACTATTAACTAAACTAATCTAGCTGCATGCTAGAGCAACATCAGTTATCAACATACTCCCCCTTGATGCTGAGAGGGCTGATAATCTTATCTCGTAGTGCTATAAACTGAGCTTTCACAACCGCTTTGGTGAATATATCTGCTAGCTGATCCTGGGTGTTGATGTGCTTCAATTTGACATCCTTCTTCTGCACCAAATCTCATATGAAGTGATATTTCAAATCAAAATGCTTTGTTCTGCTATGATGAACTAGATTCTTAGCTAACTTGATGGCACTCACATTGTCACAATAAATTACTATAGGCTGAATTTGTTTTTCTCCAATTTCTTCCAAAACTTTTCTGTGCCAAAGAGCTTGTGTACCTGCTAAGGTAATTGCAACATATTCTGCTTCTGTAGATGAGAGGGCAACAATACTTTGCATTTTTGAGATCTAGGTAATCAAACTAGAACCAAAAGAAAAACAATTTCCAGATGTAGATTTACGGTCATCCATACTACCTCCCCAATCTGAATCACTAAAACCTACAAGATTGAACTTTTTAGAAGAGTAGTAATGAATACCAAAACTTAAATTCCCTTTCACATACCTCAAAATCCTCTTGGCTGCCTTCATATGTATTTTAGATGGATCTGTCATATACCTTGAAACAAGTGAAACTGCATAGGCAATATCAGGCCTCGTGTGGATTAGAAACATCAAGCTCCCCACAATACTTATGTAAGTTGTCTCATCAACTAAATCAGCACCATCATCTCTACATAACAAAACTCCATGAGCACTTGGAGTGGAGGTAGGGTTACAATCAGTCATATTAAATTTCTTCACCATATCCTGTGCATACTTTGTTTGACAAATGAAAATCTCCATTCCTAAAAAATATTTCATTAGACCAAGATCTTTCATCTCAAATTCTTTCATCATAGCAGCTTTGAATTCATCTTTCATCTTGGAACTACTACCCATATACAAAAGATCATCAACATACAAACATATGATGAGAATATCAGTACCTTCTTGTTTGTAGTAAAGGGTAGGATCACTCTTACTTCTTTGGAAGCCATTCTCCTGAAAATATCCATCAATCCTGGCATACCATGCTCTTGGTGCTTGCTTGAGGCCATACAAAGCCTTCTTCAACTTGTAGACATAATTATCTTTTCCTTCCACTTCAAAACCTTGTGGCTGCTCCACATATACTTCCTCTTCTAAGTACCCATTCAAGAAGGCACTTTTCACGTCCATATGATGTATGCTCCACTTCTTCTAAGCTGCTAATAAAATCAGCATTCTTATGGTCTCTTGTCTTACTGCTGGTGCAAATGTCTCTTCATAATCAATTCCATACTTTTGTGTGAAGCCTTTAGCAACTAATCTTGCCTTGTGTCTTTCAACACTCCCATCACTGTTAAACTTGGTCTTGTAGACCCATTTGGTGCCAATCCTTTTTTTGTCATGTGGAAGTTTTGTTAACTCCCAAGTGTCATTCCTGTGAATGGAATCCATCTCTTTTTCCATGTCTTTCACCCAAACCTCATTAGTACATGCATCTTCAAAACATGATGGTTCAAAATCAGCCTTGACTAATAAAGCAAAATTCACTATCTCACCTATTGGGTTTTCTTCATGCACTTGATTTCCACTCTTCTGGTAGATATCACTCAATCTCCTTACCTTCCTTGTAGAACTTAAAATAGATTTTGGCTTCTCAACGTGGCCTTTTTGATGACCATAAACGCCCCCTTCATAAAAAATCACATCTCTTGAGACAATAAACTTGTTAGTGAGGGGATTATACAATCTATAAGCCTTGCTTTTCTCACTATACCCAATAAAAATACATGACTCACTCTTTGCATCTAACTTCTATCTATTCTGATTAGGTACATGCACATAAGCCAAACAACCAAAAACTTTGAAATGATTAACATTAGGCCTTTTGCAATACCATGCTTCATAAGGAGTCATCTTTTCTAGTGCACTGGTGGGACTACGGTTGAGGATGTACACTGTTGTAGCAACTACATCTCCCCAATAAGAATTGCTCAATCCCTTGATTTGTATCATGCATCTTGCCATTTCTACCAAAATACGATTCTTTCTTTTAGCTACCCCATTTTGTTGAGGTGTGTATGCAGTTGTGAGTTGCCTCTTGATGCCATTTAAATCACAATAACTTTGGAAAGCCTTTGAGCAAAATTCTCCTCCATGATTAGTCCTTAAACACTTGATCTTGCACCCTTTCTCATTTTCCACAAGGGCTTTAAACTTCTTGAGTGTATCTAGGGTTTCATCCTTGGCCTTCAAAAAATATAGCCAACTATTTCGTGAGTAATAATCAATAAAAGTAATGAAATATGATGACTTACCCAAACTCTTAGTCTGCATAGGACCACATATATCTGAATGATCAAGTTGAAGTGGGTGATGAGCCCTCCATGCATTTCCCTTTGGAAACTTTTCTCTTGCATGCTTTCCTTTAGCACAACCTTCACAAACCTCCTTGTGTTCCTCAACCCTAGGCAAACCAAAAACTAATGCATGCGAGGTTAGAAACTTCAAACTATGAAAATTTAAATGTCCATACCTAAGATGCCATAACCAACTTGAATCCTCATAAGCCATATTTGCCAAACTATTGTTATGTTCACCAAACCTCACGGGGAACATCCTATTTCTTGTCATAGGAACAACAGTGATCACTCTATTATCCTTATTCTTATCATAGATAGTACAAGTCTTATTCTCAAAGACTACTTTATAATTTTTCTCACATAGATGCCTAACACTTAACAAATTGTGTTTCAATTGTGGAGTATAATAAATATCATGAATACTCTTTATACCTTCTTTTGTTTGGACCTCCATAGCTCCTTTGGCAGCAACCTCCAATGATTTATCATCACCAAGCTGGATCTTGGATTTGAAACTTCCATCCTTTGTTGAGAACAACTTCTCATTCCCTGTCATATGGTTAGAGCATCCAGAATCTAGGTGCCAAACATCTTTACTAGTATTTTCACCCTTTTCATAAGACAAAAATAAGTGATCAGGAGGATTCTCACTACTTTCTTGAGCATAGTTACCGCTTTTACCTTCTTTCAATCTGCATTCTCTTTCAAAGTGGCCATACCTATTACAATGGTAACATCAAACATTTCTCTTATCAAATCTACCTCTACCTCTTCCTCTAAAACCACCACTTCCTCTTGAGTCACCTCTTCCTCTACCTCTTGAAGAATTTTGGCTTTGCCCTTTACCTTGGCCTTGATTGATTTTGGCACTACTGCTGCTTGCATCTTCATTTTTTGTGATTATCAATTTAGAGGAAAATGCTTTCTCTACACCTTCAAAAGAATCTTTCAATCTTTCTTCATGAGACATCAGGGATCCAACCAGTTGATCAAACTGTAGTTTTGTCAAATCTTTGCTTTCTTCTATGATTATTGCTACATGATTCCATCTGGGTGTCAAAGATCTCAACACCTTTTTTATCAAAACTTCATTGCTTACAATTTCCCCAAGTGTAGCCATTTTATTGACCACATCTTTGACTCTGACACAATAATCACCTATACTTTCAACTTCTTGCATCTTCAAATTCTCGAACTCTCACTTCAATGTTTGAAGCTTGACCACTTTAACTTGATCACTACCCTGGTAAGCTTCTTGTATAGTCTTCCAGGCATCTTTGGCTGTTGTTGCTCCTGATATTCTTGGAAATAAGCTCTTATCAAGAGCTATCTGAATGTGAAACAAAGCTTGAGCATTCTTTTTCCTTGCTTCCTTTCTTGCTATTCTTTCGTTGGTTGTAAGGGCATTCCAATCAGTTGGCTCTTCATAACCTGATTCAATAATCTTCCACAAATCTTTTCCAATCAAAAAGGTCAGCATCTTAATGCACCAATAAACATAATAATTCCCATCAAATTCTGGAACAGGCATATGGTTAGAATTCGACATGATTAACTTTGATGAAATTCCAACAATAAAACTTTAACCCAAAACAATTTTACCTGCTCTGATACCACTTGTAGAATCTGAAACTACTATGTGTCCTCAGAGCCAACCGATTAATCAAATTAAATAACAAAGAACACACAATAACAACAACCTTGTTTTTTGGAATTGCACACACCAATTTCTTTTATTGAAGCCTAATTAAAAATTACATAGAGGCTGTATATATAAAGAATGTGTAGTCTAGAAGAATTAATAATAACTGCAGTTCTAAATATATTCCTAGAATTGCATGGAAAGCTACTAAGGCTCTCAAACTAAAAAAACAAACTACTCCCAAAATTAAGAATACAATAAGTGCATGCACAACATGCTTTATTTACTAAAAACAAATTCATGCAAAAAACAAAACTAAAAATAGTCCTAAGGATTAATGTATGTTGGAGTACATGCTTTATTTGCATGAATAAACAAAAAACTATTAACTAAACTAATCTAGCTCAATTATCAACAATAACCACCATTGAAATAAATGAATATTGCCCACAATTGATGAATTCATCTATGTGAGATCCATCCCAATGAAAATCTTACCACCATTATTTGACGAGTGTTCCAAATTATGCGTTTAACAAGTCCAAAAACGTAATCTTAAGAAAAACAATTATATTATTCCACTCATTCCGCAATTGCCCTTATATATACCTGGTTCTGGTATGCCCAAACCATATTAAACTTGATTTCCATTTCTCATATGATACAACATTTCGCGCCAATTGGAAATGAAAACTTATAGAAAAATGATGAAAGCTTCCTTGAGCTACATATAATTATGGCTTTCCATAATCCCTAACATTAATGCATCAGACCCAGATCCTCTCCATGATTTCTGTGTGGTTGATACTACTCCAACTAATGTGAAGATCAACGATTTTGTGTGGAAAGACCCGAAGGTGGTGAAGGAATCCGATTTCTTGTTTAGGGGACTATCTAATCCACTCTCAACCAACAATAATTTTGGGCTCAATATCACCGCAGGTAATGTGGAAACGTTTCCCGGATTAAACAAAATGGGCATATCAATGAACCTTGGATAATTTGCCCATGGTGGTTTGAATCCCCCTCGTATTCAACCTCGTGCTACAGGGATCATATTTGTAATGGAGGGCACTATTTTGGCTGGTTTTATCAGCACAAATAATGTGTTGTTCTCACAATAGTTGGAGAAGGGAGATGTGTTCGTAATACCAAGGGGCTTGGTGCATTTTCAGCAGAATGTTGGAGCATCATATGCCAGTAAAATTACTGCTCTTAATAGCCAGCAGCCTGCTGTTCAAGTGATTTCATCAATCCTCTTCAGGGCCAATCCTCACATTCCTCAAGATGTGTTGACCAAGGCGTTTAATGTGAATGACCAACAGATCAACGAATTGATTTCTGGGCAACTCGTTGCACCTATACCTGCACCAGTAGGCATTAATCCTTTATTCTGTTGATAGAGGATACTATATTGATCCTGTTTGGCTGTTCTTAATCTCTTCAAATTATTTCATTCTTCTCAATTCTTTTAAAACTATACTAAATGAAACCCCAATCCTTGTTGAGGCTGAATCGATACAATACATATAGCCATCTTCCTTGAGGCTTAGCAAAATTAAAATTAAGACATTAATTATTTTGAAAGATATAATTATGCGTCTTATGTAATTTTACAGTGTAGAAATAATATAAACTATTTTATTATTATCCAATTTTCCTAGAAAACCCCAAAGGTGCAAGCAAGTCTACTCTTCCGTAAGCAAGCTTCACCATATCCACCAATAGCTTGCAATCCGTACCCAATGCAGAGGGAAACAATGCCCCGAGCTGCAGAAAGAGGCAGAAAGGGCTTAGTTGAGTAATATATATGATTTATTTGAAGGTAGTGTATGCAAACAGATCAAATACTATTAGTAACACAGACCAACAAGCAAATAGATAACACAAATACAAATACATTGACTTAGGGACTCTGCAGAGTTACCCTAATATCTCATATATGAGTTGGATTACACACATCGCATAATAGCTAGAACACACTTATTTATAGTTGTAGTGAGGCGGTTCAATCAAGATACAACAAGCTGATCTGATGTAGAGGTTCAGTAAACCAAATGAGATAAGATCAAACTTCAAGCGGTGGAGATAAGCGGTCTTCCACTGGCGGTGAAGAGGTCGATGAACTTGGTCAGTCTCCAACATAGTCGGCAGTGAGGCAACATAGCCTGACATTTTATCTCCATCAGATTTCCAAATCAGATTTTTTTTTTTCTTTTTCCAATTACAACACTCTTAATTTTGACTAATGAATAATTTGGTATTCTTAAATTCTTTCACTATTTACTGTTGTTTCCTTTTATCTCTTTTCAATGTCCATAACCAAGTCTTCAGACTTACTCAAACCTTTTTCATATTTAACAACTTCAAACATAGTCAACGATCTTCATATCTTTTCTTCATGATGATGTCTTTCTTTTGCCTAGTTGTTACGATAGTGCTTCAAACTTTTGAAAGTTCAATTTGAAATATGCAACAATTTCTCTTGATAAAAGGCATTTATCTTTCTTGAATATCCATACTTCTCATTACTGCTATCAACATGTATGAACATTGAGATTTTTTTTTATCATACCTATTACTTTTTGCCAACTTGATCAATAGCTCCATCCACAATTCATTTGTATGCAATCTATCATAGATTCCTTTTTCTTGTCTTCTCTACTACAACATTTCTTTTCTAAATGATTCTTCAATCCACATATAGTACAAAGATGTATGTAATAACCCACCTTAATTAACCCAACAAAATTAACCATTCTTTTTTTTTGTTTAATTTAATCATTGTGTTTGATTCAATTGCATACTCTGGGCATCCATCCATTTTGACTAGGCATTCATCCATCCCGGATGAGCATCTAACCATACGGGTTAGGCATCGGTCCATATGGGACATAAGATTTCATCTATCCAATACAGGATAGGCATCTACCCATACGGGGTAGGCATCTATCCAATCGGGATAGGAGATGCTCTGGCAAGAGACTTAGACTCATCGGGACCATTCGGGTCCTGAGCCACTCACTAAGTACTACACTCTTCTAACAGAAGTGCACAGAGGTTGCCATCCTTAGGAGTAATTATATAACATAATACAAGCTTGAATTCTGCCTTGGAATTTGGCTTAAAGCCTCGGGAAGTCAAGCGAATCCATACGGGATTCCTTCCGAGTATGCATTGAATTAGTTTTTCCAATTTAATTATCTTATCTTTCAAAATAGGATTCTTACTCAATCTTTCTTTTACCAAGCCTAGACCCCACCCACGGACGCCTGAGTATGAGGGACAACTCCGTCCCAAGACTACCTACATACCCGCTTCGACACAGGATCAAGGCATAAAGTATGTAGTTCTATTTTCTATTCTATGGTTTGATGTAAACTGATTAGTGGGTAGGCAACCCTCTCTAGGGTCAATGTCCTAGACAGTTTCTCTATGGTTGCTACCCATGATGGTAGCGCTTAAGCAAAGGCTCAAGATAGCTTATTGCTTGTGGCCTAAAATAACTAGATCCTAATTCTTATCATAAGCGTCACCCTTGACCCATTGCCAATCGACAACAATCTCTCTTCAAAAATTAATTCCATAAAAGCATTTTTACTTAATAGACCCTAAAGGGGGTTTACTATGGTTTAACTCAACGGATGTAAAATCATTTGAAAATTATCTTATAAAAATTATTGATCCAAGGGGGATTACCCGCCCCTTGGATTTTAACTTCCAAGTGTCCCTTATTACTCCCCGACGATTTATAGGGACGATGCCACATACGTCGTTGATGTAGCTTTATTAGGTGTTAAGTGCAGTAGTTCAACACGACGGCATTACCCGTAAGCATGACCCAAAGGCACTGTATATACCGAAAGCTACTAGGTTTAGGTTTCCATCTTCCTTTATTTAATTTTCTAAGTTATGATAAACATCGTGCTTGAAAAATAATTATGAATTTAGACATTGTAAAGCTTAATTACTTGAAATAACTACTTGATGAATTACATGGAATAAAAACCATAACTAACATTATTTATTATTCAAAACTTAAAATATAACTTTGAATAACAATGACCATCATGAAACTTGCATATTAATAATTACATGCGTACTTGCATGAAAAACGTCAATAAATGTAATTAATCTATAAGTAATTTGCATGTTATATGAATAGTGCAACTTGCATGAAAACGTCAATAAATGTAATTAATCTATAAGTAATTTGCATGATATAAGAATAGTGTAACTTGCATGCATGATTAAGCAATCCAAAAATAGTGATTAATTTAGGCAATCGATTCAAATCATATTAATGTGAATTAATTGCTAAAGGCCAACTAAGTGCCCAAATGGATTTTAAATGGAATAAATAACTCTAATTAAAAGAATTTGATACAATATAATTTATGAATATAAAATTTACCAAGGATACTTTAATCATGAATTCACTACACAATAATCCCCGATATCTATAACTTTTCTAAGTTAAATTCAACAACTTAAAATTTATACTAAGGAAAGAATTAAATATTTCCTAAATTGCAATTATTAACAATTAAAATTTAAATTTAAACAAAATTAATTGTTAGCAATTAACTTGAAATTTAACCCCAAAGTAATCATTAAAAATTCTAATTTGCAAATTAAAAAAGAATATATAAAAAAAAACTATTTACAAAATTGAAATAAGTGAATTTTTTTTTATTGTTTTATTAGCAAATAGGGGGGAGTGGGGACTGCGGGTCCCAACACCTCTGCGGTCCTGCTTGCGCAAGCCCGCAGGGTTGAGGGGACACCATGGTCCGCTCCACTCCCTTGCATCCACTGTCGTGACAGTGACCGTAGGGGTAGTGGGGGGTACCACTGTCCCCTTCATTGGTTACAATAACCACCGCCCCTGTACACCTCCATAAATTTTTGAAAACCATGCCATTATGCAACATTAATAAATTTTAACATTTGACACAAACTTAATATATATATATATATATATATATATATATATATATATAGTTTACATTTTCAATTATTTAATGACATATAAACAAAGAGGGTATTCATTTATGAAAATAAGAACATGAATAAAACAAAATTTAAACAATTGTTTTAGATTTGATTTTTACACTAAACAGGAGGTTAACATTTATAGAGAGAGAGAGAGAGAGCTTATTCGAGCATTCACGGGGAGGAGGTTTATTTCCAGATTTCACAGGGGGATTGTTTATTTCCATAATTCATTTCCAGTATTCACAGGAGGATTTTATTCAACTGATATTCATAGAGTTTCAACCAATATTCATAGAGAGATTTTATTCAACTCATTTCACAGAGATTTTATTCAACTCATTTCACATAAATTTTATTCAACTCATTTCACAAAGATTTTTTTCAACTCATTTCACAGAGATTTTATTCAACTCATTTCATAGAGATTTTATTCCACTCATTTCACAGAGATTTTATTCAACTCATTTCATAGAGATTTTATTCAACTCATTTCACAAAGAGATTTTATTTTAATTAATATTCACAGAGAGATTAAAATAATCACAGAGAGATTTTTAAATTAATCACAGAGAAATTTTAAAGATAATCACAATGAGATTTTAAAGATAATCACAGAGAGATTTTAAAGATAATCATAGAGAAATTTTAAAGATAATCACAGTGAGATTTTAAAGATAATCACAGAGAGATTTTAAAGATAATCACAGAGAGATTTTAAAGATAATCACAGAGAAATTTTAAAGATAATCATAGTGAGATTTTAAAGATAATCACTGAGAGATTTTAAAGATAATCACAGAGGGATTAAAGAATGAGATTCAGATTTCCATTTGAAGAACCAGAGAAAAGAATCAAAGGGAGGAATAAAGATTCAAATCACACAGGAAGAATTTTGATTTCAGAAAAAGAGATTTTAAACAAATAAAGGAATATGATTTTCTTTTGCTAAAATTTTTGGAAGAAAAACAAAAGCAAGATCATGTGCATATTTTCTTGAGGGAAATACAATAATTTAAATAACTATATTTTACATGCACTATATGAAAGCATCATCATTACTATTTATCCTCAAATAAAAGATTTAAAATCAAATAAAAGAGTTTATTTATATAAAGGAAGATCTATAACTACTGATAATACAAATTCCTCATAAGTAAATGTAAAGATAAACAGCGAGGAGAGAACCTAGTTTATCGAACTTGATGTTGAATCCACTAGCTACCCTTATGATCTTTCCTTGCAACTTGAGAGAAATCCTAAACAACAACTTAAAATTCCTGCAACCAAAATGAGACTACCAAAAAGATCTATTTCTAAAACTTGGAAAATTTCCTTCAAAACATAATCAACTCCCCTCTTTGAAACTTGCATATAATTTTATAAGAAAATTCCCTCCTTTCCACTATCTAGAAAATTTAATTAAAAAGGACATTCTTTTCCAATATTGGACTCATGCAAATTTATTAAACTTAGTGGGGGAGTTACATGCAAGGTGGTGGAGATTCATCTAGAAGCTTCTTATTCTTCCTACAACATGTGCCAAAATTGGGAGTGAAAAATAATTAAATATATAAAAATAATTATATTCTCCAAGTGTGTGGGTGTGTGTGTTTATTATTATTCTTTTATAACAATTATTCAATCATTTTAAATGGCTTAACCAAAAATATAATAGAATTGTATTTTAAATCCAAAAGTGATAAAGGAGGGTTATGACATCCTCCCCCCCTTAATTTGTGCATCGTCCTAATGCACTTATTGAACACATCCAAAAGAGTCTATAGCTCATGATTAAAACAAAAAAAGAAACAACTGCTGCATTTCCTTAGTATCTTACCACGTGGCATTCTTTTCATCATACTGGTTCCATTGTACTTTGCACTGATCAACCTCTCTATTGCACAACTAGCACTAGCGCCTCTCCAAGATTTTGAATGGCTCTATCATTATTCCTCCCATTTCCTGGACCTATAAAGCATAACAATTCAAAATGTGTTTCTCATTAGTACATACTTTTTAAGAAGGGTTACATGGAAGACATCATGGATTCGGCTCAATTGCGGAGGTAAGGCCAACTGGCATGCAACTAGATTAATCCTTCCCAATATTTCAAAGGGTCCAACATAACGAGGTGCAAGACTAGTCATTTTCCCAAATCTTATGGAACTCTTGTGTCGCCTAACCCTTAGGAAGACTTTCTCTCCCACCTCAAACTCCCTTGGTGTCCTGTTTTTGTTTGCATAACTTTTCTGCCTATTTAAGGCTTCCTTCAATCTTTGCCTAATTTCCTTAGTTTTCCTCTCCATCTCTTTCAACATATCTGGTCCAACAATTACTCTATCTTCAAGACTATCCCAACTCAAAGGTGTTCGACATGGTCTACCATACAAAGCTTTGAAAGGTGCCATTCCCAAAGATGTTTGATCTGTATTATTGTAAGAAAACTCTACCAGAGGTAGGTACTCTTCCTATTTCTTCTGTTGGTCCATGCAACACATGCGAAGTAGGTCTTCCATAATCTGATTTGTCTTTTCTGTGTGACTGTCGGTTTCAGGATGGTATGTGGTGCTAAAATTTAGTTGAGTTCCTAGAGCTGATTGAAGAGTTGTCCAAAATCTTGAAGTGAATCTAGCATCTCTATCTGATATGATTTTCTTTAGTATTCCATGCAACCTAAATATTTCCTTAACAAAGCGCCTAGCCAAGGTAGGTGCATCATCCGTTAGGTTCCCTGGTATAAAGTGTGCCACCTTAGTGAGTTTGTCAATTACCACCATTATTGTATCATGCCTGAAAGGTGACGTGGGTAACCCTTGCACAAAATCCATGCTAATAACTTGCCACTTGTGTTGAGGTACATCATTTAACTGTAATAATCCAGCTGGATGTCTGTGTTCTGCCTTTACTCTTTGACACTCCAAACATTTAGTCACATACTTGACTATGTCATTCTTCATCCCTTGCCAAAAGTATAAATTCTTTAGGTCTGCATAAAGTTTGTTAACTCCTGGGTGCCCTAAATAAGGGGCATTGTGAGCCTCTCACAAGACTACTTCCCTTAAGTTCCTTGAATTAGGAATATAGATTCTATTACTGTATCTGAGCAACCCATCATCATCTAATATATACCCTCCAATATTAGGATCGGTTGGATCGTGTTCTAATGTCAATTTGACTTGCTCATACCATGGGTCATTTCCTTGTTCATCCATTACTTTCCTTTTGAAAGAAGTTTTGAATGTTTCTATCGTCATCAAGTGTCTCCTCCTACTTAAGGCATCTGCCACCCTACTTTCCTTCCCCTTAATATATTAAATTTCAAAATCATATTCACTTAGAAACTCTAACCACATTCTTTGTCTAGCATTTAAGTGGGGTTGGGTAAAGATGTATTTTAGTCCTTGGTTATCTGACTTTAACTCAAAGGGCTTCCCTAGTAAGAAGTGTCTCCATTTTTGTAGGGCATGCACAATCGCTGCCAACTCTAAGTCGTGGGGTGCATAATTGACTTCATGAGTCTTTTTTCTGGATTCGTAAGCTACTACCCCTTCATCTTGGACAAGTACTCCTACTAAACATTCAATATAAGCGTCAGTTATGACTGTGAAGTGTCCATTCGGATCTGGTACCTTTAGAATGGGTGCTGAAGTTAGTTTCCCTTTCAAAATCTGGAATGCCTTATCACTTTGTTCTATCCACACAAACCTTTTTCCCTTCCTTTATAATGAGGTGATGGGGTTTTCTATCTTAGAGAATCCTTCCACAAACCTCCTATAGTAACCTGCTAGCCCCATAAAGCTTCTTACCTCTGAAACGTTTTTAGGGATCAGCCATTCTACTATTGCCTTTATTTTATCTGGATCAATTGCTATTCCTTCCTTTGATATTATATGCCCAAGGTAGTGAACCTTTTCCTCAAAGAAGGCACATTTTGACAATTTCCCATATAACTTATGTTCTCTCAACCTTTGCAAAACAATTTGTACATGTACTAAATGTTCCTCCTCATTCCTAGAGTAAATCAATATGTCATCCAGAAATACCAAAACATATTTATCCAAGTAGTCATGGAGTACACTATTCATTAGGTTCATAAATGCAGCTGGGGTGTTGGTTACACCAAAAGGAACTACTATGAATTCATAATGCCCATATCTAGTCCTGAAAGCTGTCTTTAGAATGTCTTCCTCCTTAGTTCTGAGTTGATAGTACCTTGATTGGAGGTCTATCTTTGAGAAAAATGCTGCTCCTTTCATTTGGTCAAAAAGATCCTCTATGCGAGGTAAGGGATACCTATTCTTTATTGTGACCTTGCTCATCATCCTATAGTCAATGCATAGTCTTAAGGTTTCATCCTTCTTCTTAACAAATAAGGCTAGCGCTCCCCATGGTGATACACTTGGTCTTATTAATCCCTTAGTTAAGAGTTCCTCTAATTGCGTTTTGAGCTCTTATAATTCAGTTGTGTTCATTTGGTAAGGTGCCCTTGATACTGGTTCAACTCCTGGTAACACTTCGATAGGAAAGTCAAACTTCCTTTTAGAGGGTAATCCAGGCAATTCTTCTGGAAAAACATCCTTGAATTCCTTTAAGAAGGGGGTATTTTCAAAGGTTGGTGTATTTTCCTTTTTTCCTTCATCAATTTCAACCATAAAGATTTTGACCTTTTTCCCCCCATCATCCAAACATTCAACAACTTTGTTATAGCAATCTAAATTAGCTTGATGGTCTGTTAACCAACTCATTCCAATAATTATATCATATAATCCTAGGGGTGTCACATAGAGGTCTACCCTTGTTCAAACTCAGGAAATTGTACCCTTGCCCTCGGCAAACACTTAGTTAGTTCTTGATTTAAGATTTTTAAAATTTAATTTCTATCATTGCAAAACATTCCCTTAGTTGTATAAATTTAAGTGAGCACAAGGCCTAGATTTGAACCTTTGCTCTGATACCACATGTAATAACCCACCTTAATTAACCTAACAAATTTGACCATTCTTTTTTTTTGGTTTAATTTAGTCATTGTGTTTGATTCAATTGCATACTCTGGGCATCCATCCATTTGGATTAGGCATTCATCCATCTGGGATGAGCATCTAACCATACGGGTTAGGCATTGGTCCATACAGGACATAAGATTTCATCTATCCAATACGGGATAGGCATCTACCCATACGGTGTAGGCATCTATCCAATTGGGATAGGAGGTGCTCTGGCTAGAGACTTAGACTCATCGGGACCATTCAGGTCTTGAGCCACTCACTAAGTACTACACTCTTCTAACAGAAGTGCACCAAGGTCGTCGTCCTTAGGAGTAATTAAATAACATAATACAAGCTTGAATTCCGCCTCAGAATTTGGCTTAAAGCCTTAGGAAGTCAAGCAAATCCATATGAGATTCCTTCCGAGTATGCATTGAATTACTTTTTCCAATTTAATTATCTTATCTTTCAAAATAGGATTCTTACTCAATCTTTCTTTTACCAAGCCTACACACCACCCACGAATGCTTGAGTACAAGGGACAACTCCATCCGAAGACTGCCTACATACCCGCTTCGACACAGGATCAAGGCGTAAAGTATGTAGTTCTATTTTCTATTCTATGGTTTGATGTAAACTGATTAGTGGGTACGCAACCCTTTCTAGAGTCAATGTCCCAGATAGTTTCTTTGCAGTTGCTACCCATGATGGTAGCATTTAAGAAAAGGCTCAAGATGGCCTATTGCTTGTGGCCTAAAATAACTAGATCCTAATTCTTATCATAAGCGTCACCCTTGACCCATTGCCAATTGACAACAATATCTCTTCAAAAATTAATTCCATAAAAGCATTTTTACTTAACGGACCCTAAAGGGGGTTTACTATGGTTTAACTCAACGGATGTAAAATCATTTGAAAATTATCTTATTAGATTATCGATCCAAGGGGGATTACACGCCCCTTGGATTTTAACTTCCAAGTGTCCCTTATTACTCCCCAATAATTTATAGGGACGATGCCGTAGACGTCGTTGATGTAACTTTATTAGGTGTTAAGTGCAGTAGTTCAACACGATGGCATTACCCGTAAGCGTGACCCAGAGGCACCGTATATACTGAATACTACTAGGTTTAGGTTTCCATCTTCCTTTATTTAATTTTCTAAGTTATGATAAACATCGTGCTTGAAAAATAATTATGAATTTAGACATTGCAAAGCTTAATTACTTGAAATAACTACTTGATGAATTACATGGAATAAAAACCATAACTAACATTATTTATTATTCAAAACTTGAAATATAACTTTGCATAACAATGACCATCATGAAACTTGCATATTAATAATTACATGTGTACTTGCATGAAAAACGTCAATAAATGTAACTAATCTATAAGTAATTTACATGTTATATGAATAGTTCAACTTGCATGAAAATGTCAATAAATGTAATTAATCTATAAGTAATTTGCATGATATAAGAATAGTGTAACTTGCGTGCATGATTAAGCAATCCAAAAATAGTGATTAATTTAGGCAATCGATTCAAATCATATTAGTGTGAATTAATTTCTAAAGGCCAACTAAGTGCCCTAATAGATCTTAAACTGAATGAATAACTCTAATTCAAAGAATTTGATACAATATAATTTACGAATATAAAATTTACCAAGGATACGTTAATCATGAATTCACTACGCAATAATCCCCGATATCTATAAGTTTTCTAAGTTAAATTCAACAACTTAAAATTTATACTAAGGAAAGAATTTAATATTTCCTAAATTGCAATTATTAACAATTAAAATTTAAATTTAAACAAAATTAATTGTTAGCAATTAACTTGAAATTTAACCCCAAAGTAATCATTAAAAATTCTAATTTGCAAATTGAAAAAGAATATATATAAAAAAACTATTTACAAAAATGAAATAAGAGAATTTCTTTTTATTGTTTTATTAGCAAATAAGGGGGAGTGGGGACCGCGGGTCCAACCACCCCTATGGTTCTGCCTGCGCAGGCCCGCAGGGTTGAGGGGACACCGTGGTCCCCTCCACTCCCCTCCGGCCACTGCCATGACAGTGACCGCAGGGGTAGTGGGGGGTACCACTGTCCCCTTCAGCAGTTGCAATAACCGCCGCCCTTGTACGCCTCCATAAATTTTCAAAAACCATGCCATTATGCAACATTAATAAATTTTAACATTTGACACAAACTTAATATATATATATATATATATATATATATATATATATATATATATATAGTTTACATTTTCAATTATTTAATGACATATAAACAAAGAGGGTATTCATTTCTGAAAATAAGAACATGAATAAAATAGAATTTAAACAATTGTTTTAGATTTGATTTTCACACTAAACAGGAGGTTAACATTTACAGAGAGAGAGAGAGAGCTTAGTCCAGCATTCACAGGGAGGAGGTTTATTTCCAGATTTCACAGTGGGATTGTTTATTTCTAGTATTCGTTTTCAGTATTCACAGGAGGATTTTATTCAATTGATATTCACAGAGTTTCAAACAATATTCATAGAGAGATTTTATTCAACTCATTTCACAGAGATTTTATTCAACTCATTTCACAGAGATTTTATTCAACTCATTTCACAGAGAATTTATTCAACTCATTTCACAGAGAGATTTTATTTTAATTAATATTTACAGAGAGATTAAAATAATCACAGAGAGATTTTAAAAATAAACACAGAGAAATTTTAAAGATAATTACAGCGAGATTTTAAAGATAATCACAGAGAGATTTGAAAGATAATCACAAAGAAATTTTAAAGATAATCACAGTGAGATTTTAAAGATAATAACAGAGAGATTTTAAAGATAATCACAGAGGGATTAAAGAATGAGATTCAGATTTCCATTCGAAGAACGAGAGAAAAGAATCAGAGGGAGGAATAAAGATTCAAATCACACAAGAAGAATTTTGATTTCAGAAAAATAGATTTTAAACAAATAAAGGAATATGATTTTCTTTTGCTAAAATTTTTAGAAGAAAAACAAAAGCAAGATCATGTGCATATTTTCTTGAGGAAAATAAAATAATTTAAATAACTACATTTTACATGCACTATATGAAAGCATCATCATTACTATTTATCCTCAAATAAAAGATTTAAAATCAAATAAAAGAGTTTCTTTATATAAAGGAAGATTTATAACTATTGATAATACGAATTCCTCATAAGTAAATGTAAAGATAAACAATGAGGAGAGAACCTGGTTTATCGAGCTTGATGTTGAATCCACTAGCTACCCTTATGATCTTTCTTTGCAACTTGAGAGAAATCCTAAACAACAACTTAAAATTCCTGCAACCAAAATGAGACTACCAAAAAGATCTATTTCTAAAACTTGGAAAATTTCCTTCAAAACATAATCAACTCCCCTCTTTGAAACTTGCATATAATTTTATAAGAAAATTCCCTCCTTTCCACTATCTAGAAAATTTAATTAAAAAGGAGATTCTTTTCCAATATTCGACTCATGCAAATTGATTAAACTTAGTGGGGGAGTTACATGCAAGGTGGTGGAGATTCATCTAGAAGCTTCTTATTCTTCCTACAACATGTGCCAAAATTGGGAGTGAAAAATAATTAAATAAATAAAAATAATTATATTCTCCAAGTGTGTGTGTGTGTGTTTATTATTATTCTTTTATAACAATTATTCAATCATTTTAAATGGCTTAACCAAAAATATAATAGAATTTTATTTTAAATCCAAAAGTGATAAAGGAGGGTTGTGACAATGTAAATCCCAACACTTTGTTTGTACTGACCTTTCCTATTAAACTAAAAAACATTACATATGCTACATTCTTTGAACTAATCTAGTTGATCCCATAACATCTATAACAACATTTGTACTTTATCTTCTCACTTACAAATCCAAGTCCTTCATTCATTAGCTTTACAAATCCAAGTCCTTCCTTCTTTGGCTTTATTTCTGGTTCAATGAGCTCTTTACAAATCCAAGTCCTTCATTCTTTGGCTTTGGCTTTATTTCTGGTTCAATGAGCTCTTGATTCATTGCCCATACTCTCCCAATCCTTTATTATTATAACCCATTTTTTTTTCATAATTTTCAAACCAACATTCTCTTTTGTAGTTGATCCCATAACATCTATAACAACATTTGTACTTTATCTTCTCACTTACAAATCCAATTCCTTAATTCTTTGGCTTTATTTCTGGTTCAATGGGCTCTTGATTCCTTGCTCATACTCTCCCAATCATTTACTATTATAACCCGTTTTTTTTCATAATTTTCAAATCAACATTCTCTTTTGTAGATTCAAATACATTATCATTTTCATTCTTACATTCTTTACCAAAAACAACTTTGACTAATTCATTCAAATTAATAGATTGATCAAAGGAACTACATAAATCATATGTATTACATGAAACATCACAACACTAAATGCTCCGACTTTAAAAAGTCATTTTCCTCTAATTAACTATTTTGTTTTTTTGCAACTTTTATATTTCATTCTTTTCTAAACAATTTTTTTTTTCCAATTTCTTCAGATTTATTGTAGTTCTTTATTTTCTTTTCATAACCATTTTAACTTGTCTTTCAATTCTATATTTTTCCTTTTAACTTCATTGATTCCATTTCTAGAAGATCAATTTTCACATAAATTTTCATATCTATGTTTAAATTTGCTATCAATTTAGAATTACATTTATTAACTTTTATCAATTCTTTTTCTAAACTATATTAACTTTTATCAATTCTTTTTCTAAACTATCTTTTTCTTTTATCAATCTTTTACCAACGTTCCCCATTTGTAAACTTAAACTTACTTGATTTCGATTTTGCTAAATCTTCATCTTGATGATGATGACATTTGATTTGACGATTTCAATGTCTTTAGTGCCTTTTATTTTCTAATCTTTTTATACTTATTTGACTTGCCTGCCTTCTGACAACAACAATCTTCAAACTTCTATGAATTTCAATCTTGGTTTGAGCACTTTAGTCTTTTAGAAATACTGTGGTCTCTTTTAATGCATTTCCTTAATAACTTTTAAACCAAAAAAACATTAGCAACTCACATCTTTGGTGAGGTTCCTTGGATAACTTTGTGTATTTTCTTTCTTTTACATAACAGTGTTTCCCTATTTCCTTGACTGCATATATCCTCAAACAACAGAGGATAACTTTGACTGCATATATCCTCAAACAACAGACTTGTCTTTTCTGCAGACTATTCTTTCTCCTTTGACGGCAGTGGTTTCTCTTTGAATAAATTGCACACTAATTTTAACAACTAAATCGCCTA
The DNA here is from genome assembly GCF_030272615.1 of Cryptomeria japonica. Lineage (NCBI taxonomy): Eukaryota > Viridiplantae > Streptophyta > Pinopsida > Cupressales > Cupressaceae > Cryptomeria > Cryptomeria japonica. The sequence continues at coordinate 183,419,441 of NC_081408.1, forward strand.
CTGGTGGCAAACCTTTAAACGGTGGGCTTTCTTCTTAGCTTGGTGACTACAACAAGAAACCCCTACAATTTGTGGTGACCTTGTCTTCCTTCAACCAGTGTGTCTTCTGCAAAGTACGAACTTCAGTTCAACAATCTTCCTTGTTCTACTTAATTTAATCACAAACTTCTATAGTAGCAATCGATACATAAAATTGTGATCTTTAATCAGCATCTCTCTTCAACAATCTTTCTATTCTTATGGGGTTCCTCAATCTTTCTATTCTTATGGAGTTCCTTGATGAGCAGCAGCAACTTTAAAGTATTCAAACTTACATCGGTGATGGCTTTTGATCATTTATCTGGCTTCACTAGATTTCTTCACTATGACTGGTAATCTCCTCCTCATCATGCTTTTTTCCTGGATTCAGGCTCTGATACCAAACAGAAGGAGGTTTAAATAGATAACAACAACAATACAAAGAAGAATATTAATAACAAACAACAATTCATAATCATTGAGACAAAAGAAAATATAACCTTGAACAGGTTCCTGCTGCAACATTATATATATTGATTTATAACCATTGCAAAGGTATATACATAACTCTGCAGAGTTCTTCCAATATCACATATCTGTGTTGGATTCTAATTCAATATTACAATGCAAGTCAACTTTATTTATAGTGTTTTGGAAGGGAATTGGTGGAAATCTTGCTTAATTCTACAATCTAAACTATATAAGTTTTCCTCCTGGCAGCGGTAATGAACAACATCTTATCTGAATCGACCTTTGTCTAGGGGGTGGTCAACAGCTTCAACACCATTCATACGATTTGCTACTTCAGACTTAGAACCTGTGCTTTGATACCAATTGAAGGAGGTGGATTGAAATGGATCAAATACTCTTTACTAAAACGGATCGACAAGCAAATACATAACAAGATAGACCTGACCATAAATAATATGCCAAAACAACTATCAAATATGCTGCTGCATAATTATATCTATTGATCAAATTACAAATACATTGATTTTGGGACTTTGCAGAGTTCTCCAAATATCTCATACATGAGTTGGATTATAAAAAACGCATAATAGCTGGAATACAGTTATTTATAGTTATAATGAGTCGGTTCAATGAAGATGCAATAAGCTAAGCATCTGATCTGATGTAGAGGTTGTCAGTAAACCAAATAAGATAAGATCAAACTTCAAGCGGTGGAGATAAGCGGTCTTCCGCTGGCGGTGAAGAGGTCGATGAATTTGGTCGGTCTTCACCATAGTCGACACTGAGGCACTAAAGAACATAGCCTGACAATCTTATCTCCATCTGATTTCCAAATCACTTTTTGTTCACACGAGAAATTAATTCCAAAATTTTTACAAAGGGCGTATGGTCTAAGCATACATGTAAAAAGCAAATTCTAATATAAAAAAAATTGATTCTTTGAGATCTTATATCAACTCTGTTAGAATAGTATATAAATTCTTGATTATCCAAATGAAATTATCACTAGAGTCTACTTGTAACACACTCTCAATCTGACTAAATTAAGTAAAACTAAAAACTAAAAAATCTTAGAGTTCTAAAGAAGTGTAAAAATAACTGGATGACTATATACTAACTCTTAACCTTGATTTTGAAATGATTTAATGAAATCTAATTATTCACACAATGACCAACACCATCGAGAATTAAAATGAATATTTTCAAGTTAAAAGTGGTGAAACATATAGATTTTATTCTTAGATCTAAAATAGAGAACATTCAATATTTCATGAATTTATTTATATTAAAGAGCATAAAAATAATAATATATCATCACCAAGACTGGGATCAAAAGAAGAAATCTGCAATGATCTTTTGACTGATTTCAAATTCATGAACAACAACTTCTAGTAATATTCTTACTAAAAATTTAATAATTCTTTGTAGAAAATATGAAGAGTATGATCTATTTTTAGGGATTTCTTTGTGAAATAACATGGAATAGATTATTTTATAAGAACTATTATATAGTGTTACCTTATTTAAGAGTTTATTCTATTTCTACATGTATTGGATATGATGGCATCCTTTCTAATTAACAAGCTTTTTGTTGTATGTAGTACATATTTTATTAGCCTTATTATCCTTATTATGTATATGAATCTTACCATACTATTTTCTAATAATTATGATTTTATTTGGTCTTCTTCTATTAGATTTTAATTTATATATTTATGCTACATTTTTAATTTTCCTTCATAAAAAACTCTATCCATTAATTTATTATATATATAAAATACATTAGAAATGGAAGTTTAATATTGTTTGCTTTGAGATACTTTGTTATAGGCTTGGACTATAGATTTCTTGTTCTATTCCTAGTCTTGACATCTGACATTATCTTTCGCTGTAGCTTTTCTTCACCCTACAAACACTGTTTTGTGAAAGAATTTTCCCCTTAGATATTCTAAACATGATTATGGACTCTCCCACTATACTAGGACTATGGCATTTTTTTTTTCTTACTGTTTTAGATAATTCTTTCCCTAACTTCTCATTTTGTATAATGATAACATCTTTGTACAAATCTTCTATCTTTTGGAGATGCATTGATTGTAACTTTGGGTCTCTTCCTTTCCATGTGACATAGGATTGTCTGATGCTAGGGAGCTTTTTACAGCCTAACTGTCATAAATCTTTTAGATGTTATATGTATGTTCTATGAAAAACCTTCTTGTTCTATGTCACAATTTTATAATGGAAATGACTAATGTTGGTTCAATTTTTGTGTATTTTATGTTTGTAATGTTTATAAATTTTTTTAAAAGTATTTGAATATTGTTTTGAAGTTACACAAGTTGCCACACTTTATTTAATAAATTTTATCTTTTTTCTTTAATTTTTTTTGGTATATTGATAACTTGAAACTTTAGTACATGGATATATTTTTTACTATTTTTAATAAATTTATATTTTTTCAATAAATTTGAAAAGTTGTGTGTACTAAAATATAATTCTTTCCATTTGTCATCACCTCTTTTACACATTATTTATCCAAATTAGAAAAACATTATATCATCTTAACATAGATTCTTTTCTCTAGTGCATCATATTTTTTTCAAAATTTTTAAATAAATATTAGTATTTTTTCTTGTCAAGATAATCAATCTTATATTTAATTGTTGATGACCTACATTCAATAAAAATAAAATGTTAAATATAAAAAATAGTAAAAATATTAAAAGAGATGTATTTTAAAGTATTCACTTGTAGATCTATAAAAGGGTCTTTTTACATTTCAAAAAAAAATAAAAATTAATGAGTAGGAGTTGTTGAAACATCGATTATAAAAAAAAAATAAAAAAAAATGGTAATTAGACCCAAAGTGATTTTTATCTCCTAGAAATGCACCCTATGCAAAGTTGAAAAAAACTAAGCTTTCTAGAGAAACATGGGATCAATCCAAGGTTGTGGGTCACCAATAACTAGACTAAACCTCTAGATAAGGTCGACTCCTAGTTGATTATCACTCTACACTACTGATTTCTGAGGAAAAGGGAAGAAAGGTAACGTGAAAATGTAAAGCCTATTGCTACTAACTACATGAAAATGATCAAGTGAACACCAAATTTCTGAACTTATGATACTCAGGAAACCAAAACACTCTAAAAATTATGATGAAAGTAGCAAATCAAACCCACACAACTTATCTTGAATAGGCATATGCATAAGTACTTCGAAAGAAGGTCTAAACTAATTTACTCAAGAAAGGATGGAAAACTTCACAAAAATGAGCTCATATCACTTACTTAAACACAACTTGTAACCTACATATCACACTTTCATAGAGAAGGTATGAAAATTGCAAGACAAAATTATAAGGAAATAGAGCACTTCACTTACAATTTGATCAATCACAAAATACACAATTTTGTAAGTGACAAGAAGGTGATGACATTGCCAAAATAGCCTCCAAGGAAATCTTTGTAAATATCATATAACTTGAGTTACAAGAAGTATGCTAGTATGAACAAAGGATTCTCCAAAAAAAAATCACTAAGTCTCTGCTCTGCATCATCAAGAACTGAGTACAATAAGTCAAAAAGATGACTATATGGAGTCACTACAAACTCCATCCAAAATACAAAGAAGATAGGAGCCTCAACTATATCAGTTTGGATGCCTCCAAAAAGCCTAAAAAATAGCAACTAAAAACTCTCCAAAAGAGTTCCAAATGGGTGAAAAGGTCAACTTTGACTTAGTCCATCATAATGATTCATGAAACTGCCCCCAAAAAGCTCATTTTTTCTCTCAAAAGCAAACAAACTCTCCTATATGCCCTCCTCATGTTTGAAAATTCCTCAAACCCCCTAGATGCTTGCGAAAACATCACTCAACCCAAATGCTTTAAAAAAGCACAACATTTTATATTTGCATATAAAAAAATAACTTTGACTTAGTGATTTATAAAAACATCACTCATAAAAGCACTTTACATTTCAAGCCAATGCAAAAATTATGAATAATCTGACCTTTGAAAGGTCAAAACAAAAAAAGAGGAAGGTTTCACTATGGCATAAATGAGGCAAAAAACATAAGGCATGAAACTTAAAATTCTTAGCCCACAGGAATATTTCTTTTAAATTGAGTTTTATAAAAAATGCCAACAAAATAAAAAAGAAGTCGACATATTTTAGGGCAGAGATAACCCTAAATTGAGACCTATGTCTTTCATTTTGCATCTTTTTGAGCGCCGCCAACACTCTACTTGAAATCGAGGGTTCGATAGAGATTTCATGGAAGATTTTGGAGGCCTTTCAAAACAGTAAAGCTGACATGGTAAGTATTTGCGAATCATAAGACCCCATCTCACTTTTAAATGTTCGAGTTCTTGTTCATCTCAGGTTTTCTATCTTATCTTGGTCACTTTGAGATATTGGATTGTTCTTATAACTTTATTATGAATTCTCAAAGGTTCTTGTATATGTTTCTCTTAAGAGACTAATGGTTGCCACTTTGATGGTATGAAAACTTCATAACTGTATATACATCCTATGGATTGTCTTCTATTTCATGTTGAAGTTGCATTTGTTCTTGCTTGTGAGCCTGTTAATTATAAAAAATTGCTATCATTGTATCCTACATGATACTGTGCTCGAACTATGGTTTTTGCGTTTTACCCTACAACTTCATCTTTTCAAGGTGTTTCTCTCATTAGAAGCTTGTTGTCTTTTGTGACTTTTGGTATGGATTTGTCTTTGAATGCACTTCAGACTTGATGTTTCTCTATTACTATAACATATTGGTTTAGCAGTCCCTTTGTATGGATTGTCGTTCCTTCATCCCCAACACTAGTGGACTTCTCTTTGCATTTGTAAGGCTCTTTTGATTATTACAATCAAAAACTTTAGACTACTTGTTGTGTAGCTATCTTTCTATGCTAATTAGAATATGCCATGTTACTTCATTGTATTCACTTCTATTTGTTGTCTTCTTTATTGCTCAGCCGCCATGAGACTTCATGATTGTAGATACATTGTAATTTTAGTGATTTGAGGACTGAGTCATAGTGATTATGACTGTAATTATTTATGTTTGTTCAGATCAAGCTATAGACTTAGTTTTGTCCCTTGATCTCTGAACACTATCTTTGAAAAGTGACTGCTCTTCAATCCTATCATATGCTATGCAACTTACAATATAATCATCTTTTCCTTGATGATGGAATGACTTGAAATACCTTCATAGGTGTTGTGAGTGAACTCTTTTCATTAAATGTTATTACCTTTTTTATCATTGCAAAAAACCTTCCCTTAAGTTGCTATAGTGGTAGTCACCCTTTGGTCCGAGATGTCTTTTGTCATTTTATTTGAATCCTTCATTCCTTGTCAAAAACTGCAAATAGCTTCCTTACTGTTATTATTATAAAGCTTTGATAAAATATTCCAAGATATTTTCCTCATACATCACTAAATATTGCTCACCACCTTAGTTTTCTGCTAATGGCAACATTGACGTTGAGATCCATTGCAATCTCTATCAATCATGTTGCTACAGGAGTATTTGAATGTTCTCAGTGGTCTTTGACATTTTTACTGTGAATAGTGTTTTTGACTGCTCCAATAACTATTCTCTATCAGGTGAATTCTTTGAGATCTCTTGACTATTGATAGACAAATAATATATAGATGATGATAATCTAAAGTCATGCACACACATTGGATCTTTCATTATTGACTTAATCTTCACCATTAATAGCTTGCGTACTATACATACTGTGATGATTGTGATTGTCTAATTGATTTAGTCTACATTGTATTCCTTGAGAATCTCTGTCCAATGTATTCTTATGCTGCTCTCTATATAACCTTTGAGATATTGTCATTTTGATATTGGGCCTTAACCGTGATATACCTCTTCATGATTGTATTTTGCCCATGCACTGTCTTTGGAATTGTTCTACTTGTTAGTAAAATGCCATGCTTTTGAACTTAATTGTTCAAGATTGTTAAACTTACATTCATTCTTCTACTAATCATGATCTCATATGAAAATTTGGGTGAAAACCCTTGTAATTGCTTGTTGTTGATCTCTCAATAATTGAGTTGTGACTTGACAGAGAATTCTCATGATCTTACTTTCTTTTTCATTGACATGCTAAATGACTGTCATTTTTTTACCATAATCCTTCATATTAGTGATGGTTATGACAACTAGAATTAACCATTTTACTTTGATGCCTCCTTTGAAATCTAAGACTGTCATTGTGAAATTGAGGACTATGCACTCCTCACATGATCTTGTGATAATCCATAATGGTAATTATCTCATGAAATTTGACCATGGATCATTATATACCACTCCCAATGTAGTGGGACTTTAGCAATTACTGATCTTTTGAGGAATTTTGTTGTACTCTTAACATGTATGTCTGTAACTCAGCATGTTGGGCTCAACCCCTGTGGGAGCCGAATTTTTACCCACATGCTAAAACTAATAAAGAAACATATTATGTTTCCTGTAACTACACATGAAGCAAACATGTTAGAAATAATATACCTATCTTGGGTGTGCATGATGATCTTTGTGGTTTTCCTATACACCTAAGACATGCATTGTTCTTTGAATTCACATAGAGTTAAACTTATGCATGCATTGGTATAGTGTTCATATGATGCTAGAGGCCTTTCATTTTTTAGAACTTTCATAGTTTTAACATCATTTATCACTTGGATGCACATGTTAGGGTAGTAGCAAAGCTAAGGAGAATACTAGCATCTAAAGGAAGACATAGAACATGACAATCTACCAGGCTACAACTTATTTAGGCAATGATTGGTCCCTATCTTCCTATGCACATTTAATTTCCAATATACTTATGCATGTATAGATTTCACTTTATTATCATTGAACAAGTATTGACTAGTCTCATGGCTTGTGTGAGAATAAACATACATATGTTCAATAAAGATTACTCTTTCAGAAAAGATTTCTCAAATATATTTCATGTTTCATGCATGTATATAAATGAAGTATTGTAATCCTTTTTGAATTAATTCTTGCATGTGAATTTAATATGGCAATGATTTGCAAATGCATCTTTCTTTTAATTCATCATCTCTTAAGACAAAACAATCAGCCAAAAAATGAACTATGAGTGAAATTTTGGTAACATTTTTGGTGACTTTTGTTGGATTTTTGCCTTCTAAACTTGAAAGATAGTAGCCTTGTCCATCCATTGGTTACAGAGTCACCTTGTAAACATTACTGAAATAAAACCTAGTTCAAAAAATAACCCTTTCCAGGTTCATTGATGTGCAAGTTTATAAAATATGACAATGAAGTATGATCCTTCATTGTCATGGGTTGTGAATATGCACATGATAGGCTTAAAGAGGGATATTTCTTGCATTGGGTTGACTCAAAACAACTCCGTTCTTCCTAACTGATTGGATATGGATGTAGGATTTGTGATAGTAAGAAACAAGTCTTGCTGTCACAAATTGTATATGTATGCTCAATCAGCTAGTGAGGGTGACAGTAGCTAAGCTTCTTGATCCTTGCATCTCAAACAAACTGAAAACCTTGGAAGCTTATTGAAAATAGGAAAACTACAACCTAGGAAACCAACTGTGTTGGAACAACACTTAGGAAAACTCAAAAAAAAAACTAATCTACAGTGCAACAACACTTTATTGAAAGCATAAAACTTAGCTAGCATACACAAATGATATTCATACCTCAAAACAACATTTGAGGTGAACCCCATTAACTGGGATTGGCAAGACTTCTCCATTCATCTTCGATAACTAAAAACCATTATCCTCATTTCATTTTATAATGATGAATGAACCACTCTAGAAAGCATCAAATTTTGAATGCTTTTCTAGTCTACTCTAAAGCTCATCCCATTTAAGCACCATCTCACCTTCTCTGAATATTTTGGGTGAGGCTTTCTTATCCAAGACCTTCTTGTTTTGAAGTTGATGATACTCCATGAATTTAATGACTTTGTCTCTCAGCTCCTTAAGATCCATGAGTTGAGAATATCAGAGTGCCATTGGATCTTCTTCTTCAAACATTTCCAGCTAATACATAATATCCAAAGTTGGTAGCTCCATTGAAATAGCCAATCTTTATTCTTTTTTATAAACTAACACATATGGAGAATTACCAATAGACCGCTTGGGTGTTATCTCGCCTGTCCAAAGTGCATACTTTAGACTTGCATATGAAAATCTTTGATTATCCTCCATGGTTCTCTTCATAATTCTAATCAGGTTCTTGTTTGTGCTTTCTGTGAAACCATTACCTCGAGGGTAATAGTTTGAGGAGGTTTTTAGATGAATGTCATTATTTATAGCCCAATCAGTTATTTTAATGCCCACAAATGCTAACTTATTGTCTGATATGATGGAATTGGGGACACCAAACCTTGTAATCAATTCATCATAGAAAATTAGCACACCATGTTCATTGAAATCTTTGAAAGCAACTTCCTCTGTCCATCTTGTCAAATAGTCTATTCTAGTCAGCACCCACCTATGCCCTGCACTTGATAGTGGGTTGATAGGGCCTATGAGATCAATACCCCATCTCACAGAAGTTTGTTCCACCTGAATTGGTTGCAATGGTAAAATTGATAGCTTCTCTTTTCCAGCAAACATGGCACATTTTGCATACTTTCTTTCCCAAAGCATGTGCATCTTTAAATAGGCTGGGCCATTAATAGCTAGCTCTTATAATCTTCCAATCACTTGTCCTAGGGGCAAAATGACCCCCTATAGTTCCATCATGGAATTCATGAAGTATTTTTTCAGTTCGATTATTGTTGATACATCTCAAAACCATAGCATTAAAATCCTTTCTTAAAAGGACATTATCAACCAAAACAAATGGAATAGACTATAACTTGAAATATCTTCTCTTGGCTCTATTTAAACCTAGTGGGAATTCACTAGTCTATAGAAAATGGGTTATATCTTGAACCCAACTTGCACCTGAAATAGGGGCATCATCTGTAGGTTCATCATTAATAACCAGCCCTTTCTCATCCCGGTTCTTTGACTCATTTTCCATCTATTCACAAAGGCCCTTTGCTCTGATAAGTTTAGTTACCTAAATATCTACATAATACTCAATAACCTTTGTGATCCATCCAACACTCTTATCATTTAAATCCCTTCTTAAATGAAACTCTTTCACACTAGGGTGAGCAACCATTAACTGGATCTTGTTATTAGAGATTAAATATTTGAATTTCTTCAAACTCCTGATTATAGCAAGTAAATGTCTTTCAATGAAACTATACCTCTCCTCATATTCTGCCAAACCTTGCCTAAAGAATGCAATGTGCTACTCAAAGCCCTCATTATTTTGATGTACAAGAATTACAGAAATGGTATCCATACCTCCATACACATAAATTATAAAATCCTTTGAGAAATATGTGTTCACCAAGGTTGGGGATATTGCTAAACATTCCTTAATAGCCTGAAACATTTTTATTTTTCCACCTTGGTCTAGCTGTAAATAATATTTTTCTTCAGCATGGCAATAAGAGGTCTCAAAAGGTTAGCAATATCTGGAATAAACCTCCAAATAAATTTAGTTTTTCCAATAAATCTTTGCAACCCCTTTTATGGTTAGGCACAGGTAGTTCCTAAATTGCCTTAACTCTTTTAGGGTCAATGGTTATACCTTATTTTGAGACAATATGTCCCAACAACTTGCCTTCATGAACAATGAAAATGTACTTCTTCAGGTTAAGGGATATACTATACTCACTACATCTTTCAAAGACCTGCTTCAAATGTAACAAATGTGCATTAGCATCCTTTGAGAAAATAGTGATATTCTGAAGATACCTAAGCACAAGTTTATACATTAGGCCCTTAAAGGCCATATCCATAGCTCTTTGGAAAGTTGAACTAGCATTTGGCAATCCAAAAGGCATTCTTTTATAGGCCTTTATGCCCCACTTTGTGGTGAACGTTGTCTTATGTTGGTCATCTTCTTTGACCTGCACTTGATTATATCCAGAAAATCCATCAAGGAGTGAAAACCTCTCAGAACCTGCCACTACTTGTAAGATTTGTTCCATTGATAGTAGAGGGTAATAGTCCTTCACAGAGGCCCTATTTAAATATCTGAAATCAATGCATAACCTGATCTTTGCATTCTTCTTCCTCACAGGAACAAGATTAGATACCTAGAAGGTGTGTTTGATTGGGTAAATTATGTTGCTTTATATTAACTTGGTCAACTCTTTAACCAAGGGGTTCTAACTTTGGATTTAAAGGCCTTTTCTTCTATTGGACGGGCTTAGCATTTGGCTCCAACTCAATAGTGTGTTGGGCTATCTGAAGGTCAAAGCCCTTTAAATATGAGTATTAGCAAAAACATCTTGAAACTCTTGACATAAAGAAATTAAATATTGTTTGTCTTCAGTGGAGAAAATCTTACCAAGTTTCAACACTTTACGTTTGAAGATTTCAAGCTATTCATTGTGCTCCTCCTTGATCTGCATATTGGTTTTGTTCTTCTTTAGCTGATCATCTATGCTGAATATAGATTCCAAGGTCACAAGACCCCTGGGCATATTGTTAGTTCAAAGTTGAATGACTTGATCATCAAAATGTAGTTTTAACTTATCTTGATTAGTTACAGAAAACCGATCCTCCTGCAAAAGAAAATTTGGAATCTTGTCATCATTCTCAAACACTTGCCAGATAGTGTCATTATCGGGTACTGAAGGCCTAACCATAACCTTAATATACTTAGAAATATTATCATTTGTAACTAAATTAGGTATGTCAAACAGTGCACCAATTGCAACTAATCCATCTACATGTTGATTTTCCTTTCTAGGAACATAAATAATTTAAAAGCACTAAAATATTCAAATGGGTCCCAAACTCTATGTTTGTAGGATTCCAACTAATCATTTTTAGTGAAACTCAACCTTTCACCCAATTCACAATCAGCTCGCTATCTCTAAACACCTATAGACAGCTAATCTTTCTTTTCTAAGCCCACTCCAGGCCTCAAATCGGACCTTCATATTCAACAGTATTGGTAGTGCAGGAGAAAGCAAAATGGTAAGATGAAAAGTAATGCTCACCTTGTAGGGATATCAATATTGCACCCCCACCAACTCCATTCTTGCTATGAGAACCATCAATAAACATCTTCCACAACCCATCTTTTTGTTCAACCAAGTTCTCTACCCATTTCTCAAGGTTAGGCATCTCTCCTTCAGGCTCATGTAGCACATAATTGCCCAAGCCAACATCTTGAATGTACTTATTAGGATTATCAACTACATTCTCCATTTCCCAAGAGTTTAAGAGAACATCAGGAACACTCTTAGCTTGAAGCTCTTTAGTTGCAACATGTTCACTATCCTCAAAAACAACACAATTTGCATTAATAACACTTGGAACATAGGGCTCAATGTGATCTCTAGCAAGGGATTAAGATTTTATGGTCACTTTGGTACCATAACTAATCTTAAATAATGTATGAGACCAATTAGATGATAAATACCCCCCTATCATGGCAGTAAAGTCTCTAGATAAGCACTTGGCAATGTGAGGGGGCAAATCTATCACAAACACATCCTGAGAGATTGACAAATTTGGACAGGCATCCAGAGTTAAGCTCAAGTCCTTAATCACCCTTAAAGTATTAATTGCAGTCCCATCCAATTGAAGCACTCCTTTTTCTAGTGGCTGGTATTCTAGACCTAAAAGGTCTACAATTTTCTTTGGCATAACATGAACTACTAGCACCACTATCTACCAATGTCTAGTTCATATGGAAATGAATTTCGATTGAAGAGATTTCTACCTAGGGAAATAATGTTCAATCTGGAAGTAGACTATGGAATAAACATTGGAATCACATTTAGGAAAGAAGCAGGGTTTCTAACCCTGCCATATTGACAAGAACCTACCTACCATAGATTTGACACCCCTCATGATTGGTACACAAATGAGGAAGAAGAATTCTGGCCATGGATTCTTATGAAATTTTAAAATCTTCCTGTTGGGTCTCTCCTGGGAAACGTGGGCATCTCTCCCCCCCAACTTTTTTCTATAATAGTCCCACATGATTGTTAATATTTAAAAATCAATAAAAAATCAATTAATCAAAACGCCATGTAAAATGGAGATGTCTATCTCATAAGGATATTTTTTATTTGATACATATATACAAATATTAAATATCCAATCAAAAAAGTAATTTTGGAGATGTGGATATGGATATCATATTAATGATTTTTAATTTAAGAAAGGAAAAAATGCATATTTTAAGATAGATTTGGATTGATTTGTCAAGATGTTAAATAATTATCTTTGAAAATGAGTAACCGGGTCATATGAAGAAATATTTGTTGGCAATTAACACTTAATTGGTTGGTTTCACTATGTTGTCAGTGATGGAAACATGGTATCTTGTTATGGATTCATGTTTTGGTTCAGCTGTGTACCGACAGGCACTTCGCAAACACTACACTCACACCAGCATCAACAGGATGAAATGACTTATTTGGTTACAGACAATGCAGGCTGACCTAGTTTAGAATAAGGTTATCGGTATTGGAGGCCGACATCTCTTGGATCTAACATCGACAATTATTTTTGATATTCATGTATTTATGTTATCTAACTAACATGTATATTGATATTGTAATTATTTTTGTAAGCCAACATAAGGCATGATAAATTGTATAGGGTATATAGGTCAGTTGGATTAGATCAAATTGTAATGGTAATGGATATGTGAATGCGATATCATGTGCATATGTATTGTGAAGGATATGCAAAATATATCAGAGAGATCATGTATGTGAGGTATTTATGTAAGGTTTATTCAGGTAAAGGGTTTAGGGTTTCAGACCGGAAGAAACAAAGCTTAACCAAAACTGTATTTAGGCATAGTAGATGCTATATTTTTCAGTTCAACACTTCTCCAGATTGTAGTCTGGATTGATATGTAGTTAGTGAGGCTCCTTTTGTGATTGAGCAGTGTGCTCTAGGCTGTAAGCCTTCCTACAAGTGTAGGCCCCCATATTTTATAATATCTCTTCATATGGCCAGTGGATTGATATTGTGGGTCACAAATCCCACCATGGTTTTTCTACATATAATTTTGTGTGTTATGGTTCTCATTTATCTGATTGGCTTATTGGTTGCTTTACTTCTTTCAATTATGTATGTACCGATATACTGATTGGTGTATGCATGTTTTAATAAGGCTAAAATTGATAATTCTGGTATAACACTGATTCACCCTCCCCTCTCAGTATTATTGGATTCCAACAATATCAATGCATTTTGTATTAATAAAAAAGATGTATAAAGAGTATAGATTCTTAGAAATTAGGTTGTTAATAAGTTGATAATTGTTATGATTCTCTTTTTATTGTAATTTATAATTTCATAAATAAAAACTGTATTTTAATTTGTGCTTTATATAATTTTTTGTAATTGTAGTATATATTTAATATTGTTTTTCGAGAATAAAATTCAAATTTTATGAATTATACTTTGATTCTTAGTGTTTGGAGCATCAATGTTTTTATTGATTTGATGGTTAATGTCTTAAGAAGGCATTAATATCCAATACTTTATGAATAATGTCTTCTCATTTACAAATTTTGTAATAAAAATTTGAACAAATATTTTCTATGACTTATTTATTTCACCTTAGAACAGAAGTTTATTTTATAGAATATCACTAGCCTTATTTTCCTTTCCCCTTATAAATTATTATACTTTATGTAGTTAAAAAAAGTATATTTTTTATATTTTGTATTTTAATTTTAGCTTGTAAATACAATAAAAAAAATTACGTATAAATACAAATTTTTAATAATCTTTGAAAGTGTATTTTTATTATATTTTCTTTATGACAATGCCAATGATTTTATTTTCCCAAAATTAATCATTTTCTATTTATAATAAGGACGCCTCCAATATATTAAAATTTTTTTATATCTTTTCTTTAGATATATGAAAACTCAAAAAATTAAGACTGGCAATACCCTATTAATCAATTTCTAACTTGAATTTTAATAAGACCCTTTGGTGAAATAACAAATGCATTTAATAATTGATTTATCTTATAATACCAATAATTGGTGAAATTAACACTTGCAATAGGATTTTATATTTCTTTAATGAGAGGACTTGTATTTTCACTTCCATGGTTGACAAGTGCTTCAATATTAAATGGTGCTAGAAGGAGTGATGGCTAGCTAAAATCATATTCATTTCGCACAAATTCGAGGTTATTTGATAGTTTACCTAGAACTAATGCAATGAATTAATATTGTTGGATATTTTAGATTAATCATTAATAAAATTATTTTATCAAAATTATATCATATGAAAATTCTTTATATTAATACATCAAATGATGTTTATCTCCAGACATAGTTTGTAGAGATTTAGTTTTTAATGGCATTCTTTTTCTTGGTTTTCCCAATGATCATCACGGTTTTGAAGTATCTTCAACAAACATTTCTCATGGTGCTGATCAGGAGAATGAAATTCTTTCCCCAGACTTATTTGGGGATCAAAAAGATTCAACAAATAGTGGAACCTTGGTGAATATTTTATCTCAAAAGGGATTGGGTGTGTGCTAGATGAATGATCTTGGTGGGATTTTTACCTCTAGTGTTCCTTGATTGAATCTAAGTACAAATTCTTTTGGTTATGAGTATTCAGGGAAATATATAATAGATCAAACCCTATAGTATCCTAGATCTGAATGGACTATGTCTTCTCTTTTTGAGAACTCAAAATGCTCATCTCCCAGGGTTGTCTCAAATGGGAAAGTTTATATTTCTCACTTCCTAAAAGATGGGATTGATGGAAAGGAAGATTTAGATGTTATGCAGGGGCCCTCTTTCATGGATTTCCTTGCAAATAGAGGTCAACAAAGTGGGGCTGGTTTAATTGAGTGGTATGTTTGATTGAAAAGAAGTGGGTTGGTATCTAGTCTACTAGTGTCCTCCAAGATCAGATAAAAAATCCCTCTTAGTTGGTTTGCATCCTATCTTGTTCTATTTTTCTTCTGAGTTGTTAAAGAAGGATCTCTTTGATAGTAAACAATTTTACATTTGCAATGGTTTGATTGGACAATTTAATCAAATTTGGCTAAAAATTTTAGATCTACATAAATGGATCACAGATGCCTAGAAATATACACTCAAAGGTAATGTGAAACTTTACCCTTGTTCTCAGGGGGTTCTCATTATTGTGTCTGAGTACAAATAAGATAGGGATGCTATCCTTTAAGAATGGTGGTGCTAGGGATAAATTTTACTTCCCAAACCATGATATTAAAAATTCAATCCTCTCAATGAATCGTTTTTGGTGAAGTAATTTTGGTTTTATCTTTCAAATCTTTTGTTGCAGTATTGGTTTGAGGAATTTTTTGAAGCTACTCGATATTTCTTAGATTTTTTTCTAGATATTGATACTAAACACTCCAATTTTCCCCACACTACCTTTTCTCGTATTTTGGTGAATTTTGACACTTCATGAAACCTCCTTGTAGAAATCAATTTCAAGATTGTTGATTGCATTTGGGCACAACCTTTTGACTATGAAGGTTTATCCTTCCATTGTAGAAGGTGCTTTGCAATGGGACATATGGTGCATAACTATTTTAAATATTCAAAAAATGTTGAGCATAAATCATGGTGAAAGGAAGGTCTTCCACACCATTATTCAATGCATGCCCCTTCATAACATCTAGAGATGGAAGATGATTCATCTCGTTATGTTATTCCTAATATTGAGATAGAGATGTAGCCTAAGGGTAATTTGAAGATAGGCTCAATAGTTTCCCCATCTCAAACTAAAAGTAATGTAGCTTCTTTAGATGACAAGGACAACTCTCCAAGAGATGATCCTACTTTGAACTCAAAATATATCAATAGGAACTTTGAGATTGCCAAAGTTAGACGACATTAGCTTGTAGGGATGTTGGGAAACAAAAAAGTTCAATACTAAAGATTGTGAAGATCAATATCTATCCAATAAATTAATCAAAGTATGGGATACAAGGTTTGGGTAGCTACAACATAAAAATATAAAACTCATATACAAATCTAAAAATTAAGCTGCCTTAATTTGGAAAACAATTATAAGATTCTTCTTCTTAATGATACCAAAACTTAGGCTATAAATAATTCTTAATAAACCAATATTATGTGAACATATAACATACATAAATCATGATTAATATAAATGTAAGATAACAGAAATAAGGTATAAAATCAACAACATAATATCAGCACATAACACAGGATTTGCATGGAGAAACCCTCATAGGAAAAAACTCCACCAAGAAGAAAGGACAAATTTGGATTATCAACAATAAATGTTCTTATAATATAATTACTTACATTCTCCTCTTTTAATCCACCATAGAAGCAACTATGCACATGTGAAAAACCTCCTCATGCTTTTCACATGTCCTTTGTTCCTATAGAGAAATCTACATTCAACTATTAAACCATATAATTCTACACCCAAATGGATAAACTTATAGAATTGCATGAGCTCCAAAACAACCAATAAATATGCCCAAAGAAGACTTGTCATTCCTCATCACAAAAATCCGTGGAACACCTCCACAAAACTTGAAAAGAGATCCATTTTAGTTCCAACACTTTTCGTCCAGCTTAGGCACCCATTCTTGCAAGATACAAATTACATTTAATGATAAATGATAGAACACCAAGAGACACCTATTGTCTCTTCCATCCTCCCACTTAGAGAAGCACAAAGGTCACTATCTTGTCAATTTTCAAATTCATTAAATTTTCTTTATGTCTGTAAGGGAAATATTTAATTAAATTATTATATTTAGAACCCACTTTTACCTGCTAGTAGTGGAACTCATCACCCCTAATGAATATGTCACAAATAATGATAATACTTAAATATCACAATTTTTTTTCTAGTACATCTTAAGTGACTTAGGAAACTTTAAAAGGATGTTGGGACCATTTCATAGGGTTTAAAAGGTAGATGACATCTTAATCATAAAATTGTCCCACTTGACATCATACATTGTAAATACATCCATAGGAATCACAAACAAAGGAAAACATTCCTTAGTAATCCATGTACATCTAAATCCTCACCATTCTCTCATGCTCCAATAAGACACCTAAAAAATAAACCATGAAAACAACTATCAAGCAATAAGATCCTCACATCTTCCGACATGCCACATATGAGTGAAAAGGAACATGCCATGGTGAACCATATCAACTATCGTTAAAACCTACACCAATATCTATATCAACATAAGAATTAGATTCAAATGATAACAATTTTTTTGAATAACTACCTCACTCATACCACAAGTAGAAAAGAAACCATGACAAATTGCAATTAGTACAAGATAATCATACCTTAAAACAAGGTATACTAACATAGATAAAAATTCATGCCATTAACATATTATCTCTAAATCTACAATCAAGTCTTTTTATATCCAACCTCCTACCTTAAAGAAACATAACAATTTATAAATTACTATAGACAATGTGAACTAACAATGTATACACCACCACTAGAATAATCTTGTAGATATAGGGAGTCCACATCCAATTCATCCCATTGCAATAAAGTTGGTAGCTAATACAAACCCTACATAGCTTGTAGATCCAAATAAAATAAAACATAAAAAATTATAATCACATCAGTAATCAACAAACCAATATATCATAGAGGTTAACTAGACATATATTTAGAAACTTCCACTGCATGAGTAATGTCCAATTTGAAAAATACATCAAATCATACAAATTCTATCTATAGTACTTCACATAGAAAATGTGGCTAACTCCTCTATTACATAGTGTCAAGGAAGCATACATTGATATACAAATTTTGTAAACAAATATGTTGCAATACCTCTCTCATGAACAATATACATCTCTCACAAGTTATTCACACTAAACCATCTGAATGCAAACATATAGCAAGAACAAGACCAAAGAGAGAACTTGCAAATCAAACCATATCCTTGTTCCACACTAACATATACCAAGATGTGTAATGTAAGATCTCCTTCACCATTCCCACACCAAAAGCATATCAATATCAAACATTCAATCAAATGAATCATGGCAACAATAGATGTAAACCTCTCATATTGAAGGTAGATCAAGCAAACCATCTATTCTCACAACAAAGGGGATAGCCCAAATCTGCAAACTATTTCCTATACCTCTATAAATAATTGATTAAAACTATATCTATATCTTAAGACCAACAACAAGGAGAACAATGGAAATCCATTGAACCATACACATTCTTCTCAACAAGTCCTTAAATATTCTATATTCAAGACTATATGACATGAGATAATAAGATATAAACTTAAAGAATGAATCTAATAACCCATTGAACAATATCTCTCAAATTATTCACCTATCAAGTGGACCAAATGTGGGAAATAATATTGTCATTTTCTCACAAAACCAAGCAATAAAAGATTACGATAAATGACAATCTTCTCTTCATGTCCATAATTGATTCACATCTATAAATAGGTGTAGGCTCCTTGTTATTATTTCTAAAATCTTCATCAAACAGTAACCATCTCAACACAAGATCCTAAAATGTATATGAGATCTCATAGCCAAACCCAAGTCTCTCTAGTTTCTATCAGTATCAACCAATCAATCCATGCTAATTTCAAAATGCAATCTTACAATATCATAAAGCTCTAGGAGAATGATTAATACTCAATAAAAAAGAGAACCAACAACACCTCACCAAAGACTCAAGATTCCTCTATGGCACCAAGATGTGTCACCATATATAAACCACATAAATACAACCATTCATCATCAAATAGTGAATCTACATCACTGTCAAAACTCCAATTGAAGCGTGTAACCAAGATCTCCAAGCATCATGAAAACCATCTCCTAATTGAAGATCCTCCATGGTCCCAATATGATCCAATAGCTCAACCAAGAGATCCCAAAAGGAAGAGTCAAATGACAATATAGAAACTAAGAAGATACAAATGCACATCCTTTGTCAATAGAACAAAAGATGTCAAACTCTCACTAAAAGCTAAAGATAGAATTTAATTAATCTTCATGACACCAACATCCATTACAAAAGATCATCCATTTTCTAATCAAATATTATCCATGGCTCACATTACACTACAACATCAACAACTTAGAACCAAAATTGAAACAAAGAAGATAGAACACATAATGTAGTTGCATAAAGCTCCCATTGAAATTCCATTGAAAGTGAATATATATTCTTATGCACCATAATATACTAATAATAGTAAAATTAACAACTATATCAGGTACTCCCAAAACATCATTTTCTCATTGTAACTATCTCCATTGAGAACACCCTGAATCGAGTCATACTATAGAACTATATAACACATATTTTAGCTATTATGTAAAAAAAGAAAAGCCATCTCTATAAATATGAATTTTATTTAAAATTCAAAAATTTACATTATATATTTCATTTGAACAATATAAATATTATCAATCTAAAAAACCCAACAGCTGAAAACAAAAGATCACTGCAACCCAACAAGAAATGAAAGTTGTCTAAGAGATTAAATAACATGAAATATATTATCTCCACAACTCAAAAATAGGTTAGTGTCTTAACTAGTGCCTACATGTAATCATGCGATAAAATAATGAACCCAACATAAGAACTACATTTTGTAGTCCATACAACTAGTGTATCTCCAAGTGACAAAGATGTCTATACCCATCCAACATGAACACCTTCTCATTGAAAATGACCAAAATTTAAGGGAACAAAACCACCAAAATAAGAGGATACACATATATTATCAAATAATATCTCTAGATTACCAAACCATAACCAACTCCATGAAGATCCATAAACATGAGCTTCAAATGCCCAACATAAATCACATTGATAAAATCAACGGTTTCCAATATCACAAATCTGCAAAAAAAATTAAACTCACAAAACATTCATTGTGGTCCCAAATGCTTTCCAACAACCTTTAATTACTTATAATATATTCCCACAAGATTGTCAAGATAAATCTATATCCAATAAAATAGAGGAATATCCAGAACTTGTAACCATAAACTCTAAAACGAAACATTGAGAAAGAAATAGGTCCAATACCAAAGATTGTGAAGATAAATCTATATCCAACAAAATAATAAAAGGATGAGATAAAATGCTTTGATAGCTACAATATAAAAATATAAAACTCATATGTAAATCTAAATATTAAGTTGCCTTAATTTGGAAAACCAAGATTACATCCTTCTTCTTAATAATGTCAAAAATCAACTTGTAAACCATGTGCAATAAACCTATCTTATGTGAACTTATAAAAAACAAAAAAATAATGATTAACATCAACATAATATTTTAGAAATAAGGCATAAAATCAACAACATAAGATCAACACATAACACAAGATTTACATAGAGAAACTAGGTTGCGGGAAAAAAACTCCACCAAGGAGAGCGAAAAAACTTGCATTATTAATAATAAATGTGCTTACAATACAATCCCTTTCATTATACTCTCTGCCTCCATCATAGAAGCACCTATACACATGTGAATAACCTCCTTATTCCTCCCACATGTCCTTTGTTCCTACACAGAATTCTACATTCAACTATTAAACTATAATTATACACCCAAAAGGATGGATTTGTAGAATGAAAAAAGCTCCAAAACCACGAATAAAGATTCCCAAAGAAGCCTCTTCATTCCTCATGAACATAACCCTTGGAATTCCTCCACAGAACTTGAAAGACATTGGTTTTGGCTCCAATACTTTCCCTCCAACTTAAGCACCCATTCTTGCAAGATAAAGATGACATTAAATGTAATAAATGACAAGACACCAAGAGATACTTCCTGCCCTTTACATGATTTTATTTGGAGAAGAACAAAGTTAACTCTTTTGTCCCTTTCTAAAATAATTAGATATCTTATGTTAGAGTTCAATAAGTGGGGAAAATAATATTAAATAATTGTGTTCACAACCCACTTTTAGCAGTGCTAGTAGAACCCATCACCCCTTATGAATGTATTACAAATAATAGTCAGAATTACATATTATAAATTATTTTCTCAATGCATCCTAAGTGACTTAAGACACTTTCCAAGGATGTTGGAACCATGTCATAGGATTTACAAGGTCGATGGCATGTTAAACCTAATAGGGGAGAGACTCAAATTGGTCAAGATGGATTTAGAAATATGAGGGAAAAGAATCCCCTTGCAAAAGTAGATCTAGATTTGATTTCTTCTCATTCTAAGATGAAATGTATAGAGGTTAAGGGGATAAAATCATCTTTTGGAAAACACCATATGTTGCTAAGATTAATCATGAAAGGGGGCAGTTGTGGCTAGTGTGGGGAGGTCTCAAATAAGAGACTTTTTTAGAACTCAATATTATATCTTTGTTGTTTTTAGCATGTCCTAGTTGGATTTATGGATAGACCTTTCTTGTAATGTCTTTCTATATTACCCCTTGTACAAAGGGTATGTATTGTTGTAAAAGTTTTTAGCATGTTTTTTGTGGAATTTTCTGATAGACCTTCTTATGTTGTCTTCTTGTTGCACCCCTTATGGAAAAAGTATGCATTGATGTACTTGTTTTAATATCAATGCAAAATACCACCACTTACATTCTAAAAAAAAATATATTGTATGACTACAAATCTACCACTTTGGTCAATAAGAAATAGCCTCTAAATACAACCAAATTTATTCATCATTTTCTTTAAAAAGTCATGATTGTTTCATACCAAATTAGAGATTGAATAGAGGTTATACTGTTGGAAAACATGTTCATGTATATAAGGATTCTTGTATTCAAGAACAAATCCTTTATGAATACATTGCTTGTCACATGCTCCTTTATACCTTGGATGAATTTTCATATAATTGGTATCTTATCTTACCTTGGTGGTTAATAACCCAATGGAATGATCTGTAAAATATATTTTAAATATTTTTAAGCTATTTCATTAAACTATTTCATTAACCTACTCATTATTTATCATTACATTGTATATTCTCATATGCAACCTAGTGATTTGATAGGCCTTTATAACACATGATCTCAAAGATTATATAAATTTCTTTTAGATCCATACAATGTAGTATAGATTATATCCATTTAGTGTTGATTAACATGTTGAATAAAGATTTTAATACATGAACATAGACTAAGTGAGGCACTTCAAAATATGAATCTCAAAGATTAATGGGTGATAATAAAATATATAAAAATAATAATTAAAATATTTTTTAATAAATTTTTTATTAAATGGACAATGAAATATAAATAAGAACTTGTTAATATAAAATGATAAAAAAAATTCTACTTAAATTCTAGTAGTACAACAAGAAATAGCAAAGCTAGAATAAGTCAATAAGGACAATTGCAAGGAATTATGAGAGAACAAAACATCACTATAAATATGTGTATTGTATGATTGAAGTGTGGAATTATTGAATAAAGAATAATTTTAATAAAAAATTTATTGAGTGGTGGTATAATTTGTTTATTTAAATATAATATCCCTTATTAAATATTTAAATCAAATTTACAAACCCTTTAATTCAAATTTGCAAAAATGAATGAAACAAGCAAATAGGGTTAACTGTAAATTTCATCAAATCATACCAAGCTAAAATATTATTGAAATGATAGCTCTATGATTTCGTAGAATAGAAAAATATTCAACAATATATGTTAAAAAATAATCAACAAACAAACTGAAATTAATTTCTACAATGTTCACGACTAAAACTTGCAGGAAACACTTACAAACTATTACAAAAATCTGCATGTACAAAGCACGAAGTGCAGATGCAACCCCTAAATGGAATTTATCCTAGAAACCCTTGGATGCATTTATATTGAGTCTCTATCAACCCTAGTTTATTAGCCTTTGAAGAAAAATAGCATAAGCTTGTTTAAACAAGCCTATAATGCACTGAAGTTCTTGTCAAATGTTAACCATTATTTTGTTATTATAGTATAGGATACCAAATAATTACAGAGATATGTATAAGAAACATGCTATATATTGGTAAAGATGTGGACAAATCCTAAAATGCAAGAGTCAATAAAAAGGTAAAAAATTGTTATGTTATGGTTATGATGATATTAATGAGGGTTTGAAAAGTTTTTGTTGAATATTGTTGTAGAACAAACTACATGTATCCAATATAAGACTATTAAGGTAAGAAAAGAATGAAGGTGGTGGAGAGAAAGAAGGCAGTGGAGTTGATTTTTGCCAAAAATTTGGAGGTCTAGTTGCGCTTAATGATTTAGATTTTGTTTACTTTTCATTTCCACAAGACAATTTACTTTCGGAATTTTACACCAAGTTTACTTCCCTCTCAGTTTCAATTGATTTACAATATTTATTGACCATTCACTTTTGTTTGACCTAGGTCATATTTGTTTACCATTGTGAGATAATTGATTTACTCAATATTTAAATAAAGATACTTTTTAGTTATTCATACTAATAAAACTCAAATTAATTCAACATTTGTAAGTTTTTAGCATTTAAAATATATTAAGATATGTAACTTGAACTATTTTAAAATACATTTATAATAAAAAAATTGTCTCTATATTTCATCTCTATACTAGTCACACTAATTTATAATAAATAAAAATTAGTAGGTAAGATAACTCTCAAATTAAATAATCAATAACATTTTTTAATGTATAATCCGTCAAGCTATATATATATATATATATATATATATATATATATATATATATATATATATATATATATATATATATATATATATATATATATATATATATATATATATATATGGTTAAATCATTTTTTACACAAAATAATTCAAAAGATCATTTTCTACAATAATTTAAAAATTAAATTTTTGAAAATATTAATGATATCTAAAAACGCCTATTTTACCTTAAAAAATAATATTTAAAAAGCCATTAAAAAATAATTTACTATAAAATATTTTTAAAAATATAAGTATTTAAATATTAAAAAATAGAAAAACAAATTATTAATATTTTTCAAACAATTAAAAATCATTATTTTAGTATTGTTTTGAAAAAATCAAGATCTTAATCATTCAATTTAGCAGTGAAGGGAATAAAGCATAAAACAATTCTGCAATCTTTTAAAAAGATTCAAAATAGAAAGTTCTCCCATATCGCCTAAAGTTTAAGAACCAATTAAATTGAAGATATTTAATTTTTTAATATTCTTAGTTAAAGAATTTGCATCTATACTTTAATAAAGATTAATAGTTTTTGTTGGTAGAAAAAATTTGCAATTTTTATTTGTTAATTTCTTTTTTATTAATAACTAGTTAAAGAATAACCCTTGCTAATAGTTCTATGCCTATGGAAAGAACTAATAATCATATAGAATGAATGAATGAATGTTGCAAAAATAGGTAAATAGAGAACATGTTCAATTATATAGAATGAATGAATGAATGTTGCAAAAATAAGTAAATAGAGAACATGTTCAAATGCCTTTTTGGGAACCCAAATCAAGATGAGAAACATCCACACCTAGAAGTGAAATAATCTTCTAGTTAAATATTGGAAACATCTACTTGCTCTTGTTGAATAAAAATTCAACATTCTAATTTGAACTACTGATTTTCTCAACTCAAATGATAACTACTATTTCCACTTCACAACTAAAAGTTGACTTTCTCAAAACTCATGCCCTCTTCTAGATTTTAGAAGTATTTAAAATAATATCCATTAATTGCCAATATTTCTAATTTGATTAATTTCTTGTGGAAATTAGACTTTATCAATTAATTTGCAAGTCCTTACTATTTTTAAATAACCAATCTTACTTAAAATAGTAATTGTTAAAAAGAGAAAAGGGGACATGACCAATCCTCCCTTCCCAAAATTATTTTTTCTTAATAAATTACAGCTATGATGCTCCAAGTTTCTTTTGAAAAAGTATCCAATCATATCAAAGTACAAATTAAGCTTTGATCTTGTACCTACGAGTTGTTGTATCTTTCGCCCAAGAACATTGTGCCAACTTAAAATCTCAGATATCTATATCATAATAACATGTACCAAACAAAAATAAGTTTAATTTAGACCTTATTATATATAAATTTATTGGGTCCTTGTATTTAATTCCCAAGCTTATCAACAGTCTTCTAAGAAGCTTCTATGAGCTTCCCAAATGTAGCTTCATCCAAAAATCCTTCCTAGTATTCTGGTAAATCCCAAAGATGTCGGATTGAACTATGTGAATATTTTTGCATAAATATTTAAGGTATAACAAATCCATCCATGCTAACTTTGTTATTTTTCAATACTCTTCGACCTCTTTTTTTCAACCTTTTACCTCAATTTTATATATGCATTGTCATAGGAAAAGTTGAACCAAAAGCTCTTGCAACCTTTGATAATGATATAAATCTGATTTACGTAACATAATTGACTATAATGAAATTAAATACATCCTTCATAATAGAATGTTCTCACATGGCAAAAAAATTCTTCTTCAATCTCCACATTGTTGAAATGTGCAATATAGAAATATACAATAACAAGCTCATACATTACCCCAACTTGAGAGATTTTTTCTTCATATTCATGGATTTAAGTGTAGGAGTGAAGGTATAGTATTGGAGTGGCCATTAGCATTGTCCAATACAAATATTCATACAACATTCTAAGAAACTCTTTCTGATAGAAGTTTATGTGCACTCTCATAGTGTCAAGATCTACATAGTTAAAATACATATCAACTAACCCATCCTTCCACTCACCTTTATATAAATCAAATTTATCTCTTTGTACTAATTTAACATAGTAGAATCATAATACATAAGAAACAATAAAGAACTTGTAGAAGCACCAAATCTTACATAGCAAATATGCAAACATAATCTCTTGGAATGAAAGTATTACCTCTACAATATTTGTCAAAAATTATTCTAAAGCATCCTTATATTTTCTTAGAGAACACATGATATTTATAAAGAGTATGAAATTAGTCCCCCATGTAGATACTTTGGCCTATAATTCATGTTTATGAAATGCACTCCAAAATTTGATAGTATTCCCTCTCCATAAGCTACATTTGAAACTAGCTTGAAGCATATCAAATTGCTTACCTAAAATATGGATTGCCCCATTAATATAGTCATGTGAAAAGTGATTATTTGGATCCATACATTGGAATCATGGGTTACACCTAGTTAACCATATAATTCTTCATATCTTTTCCTTCATTCTCTTATATGTTAAATATGAATTTCCTTACATAGGTTGTTGATTTGGCAAATTGAAATTCAACATTAGTAATTAGTGCAAAACCCTCTTTATGTGTATGCTCTTTGAGATAGAAAGCCTTGAATTCCTCGTCATAATCATATATGAAAGAAAATTTGATTTTCAAATACTCAATCTAACTTATTACAAATTCTAGAGCATATTCCAATCTTCTATTATAGAGAGAAAACATATTTCCAATGGTTTCTAATTTTTTTCTATCCAATTTTGTTGTTCAAGCCCAAATATATTCTCCTAAAAAATTACACTTTTCTACAAATGAATGTGAGAAATCTGAAATTAAAGATATAGAACATGATTTGATTACATTTTCAAGCTCATTCAAAACCCTTAGTGTTACTACCTCTTCAATATCCTGAACTTGATTTTCTTGTCCAAAGTGGGTCATATAATTCTTCCACCTAGGATCCCGATACAAATTAGTTTCCAACCCATTGACAAATTAGAATCCTCCATCCAAAAGTGATCTTGGGAACATACTACTAAATACCCTAGTATGCTGATTTTAAGGCTTCCATATATCAAAATAAGACATGAGATTCTTATTGGAGGGTATAGTAATTTGTATGCTATCCTTCATTGCGCAACTTTCTTCCTATTGAGACTTTCCTTTATCTATAAATTGTTTCCCATGGAGTATGCCAAAAATCATACCTTTGTCTTTAATTATGTGGCTAAATTCCAAGGGGTAATTCACGAATTATGAATATTGGATTCCTACAACTTCATTAGAACTCACAAAATGATATATGAATTTCCTTTTTATTTCCATGCAAGAGATGAAGATTTTAGAAATAAAATCAAAACCTCCATTCGCCTTTCCCTTTTTAGAAACAATCCCTTTTTGACATAGTTTTTGTATTGGCATAGGATGAGGCAACAAATCTAAAAAATGAAAATATTTTTCATAACTTAGGCTGCCTACTAAGAATTCATTATCACCTTTTGAATCGATGGTTGTGGATAACCATCATGATTCCGTTGTGCTATTATCAGGCTGCAATCAACATTCCTCTATCCCTTTTCTTTGAGAGATATTATTGAGATAATCTCAACACGATCTTCCATCTAAAATTCCATCACTAGAACAACCTTTGAATCTATAAGGGAAATTGAATGTCTCCTCATCTAGATTTTCTCACATATGAATTTAACTCGCATGTTGGTGATGCCTAAGATAGCTGGATCCCATAACATTTTACATGAGAAATTCTAAAACTGAGAGAAAGGATCCACTTCCCTTGGGTACCCTTCATCTATTCATCATTGTTAGCACACATCTCATTATGACAAAAGAGTTGTAATGGCATCATATCAAAATAATGCAATAAATCCTTGATTCTAATATCATCCTTATTTCTTGAGCCATAACCAAACAAGCAATCAAATTGTTTACCCCTCATATTTTAGAATTTTTGAGAGATTGGTAGCAATAATGACATTATTAGAATAATATTAAATTACATAATCCCTCATAGAACCATATCTATCAATATAGCTATCTTGTAATCCATTCTCATATTGCATTGGCTCCTTCTTTTCAATGCATAGAATATCAATAAGTGTTTCTTGGACACCATTATAAATTATTTGAATATTTTCTTCACTTATTAATTCTTTATCTTCAACATGCAAAGCTGATTTCTCTTTAACTTCATTACAAGAAATAATTTCTTGATTTGAGGGCACATTAGAAATCACTGAAATATTATTTTCAATTAAAAATTCATTATCTTCAACTTGTTGGATACACATTTTCTTCTCTCCCTCTTGATTGACTTAAATATGTCCCCTTTATTTTGTTCTTTTTGTTCCTTAGATTCTATAGCTCTCTTCAATTGATCTTCTTCTTTTCTCGTTATTTGATCTCTTTCATGAATCTCCATAAAATTTTCAAATAGAATAGCTAATTTGAAACTTTCACATTTCTTATTGTATTCTTCGTATATACCATTTTGCAACTTGAGATGAATCAATAGGAGAAATTTATTTTTGTTTCACTCTCCTTATTTTTCTCTTGCTACATTTTCTCCATAATGAAAGCCAATTTATCAACAGTTGTAATAAAATTTTCGCTTGGATCTTCCTTATGCTTCCCTCTTTCTTATTTAGCCATGGTTTCTTCTAATTTTTTTGTAAAAAATAATCAAACCCTAGAGGTTGGAAAAGTATTAGATCTGATACCATTATAATAATTCTTATTAAATCTTTAAATGATATTTGTAAACCCTTTAATTCTTTACTTCAAATTTGTAAAAATGAATGAAACAAAAAAATCGGTTTGTGCAAATTTCATCAAATCACACCAAACTAAAATATTATTGAAATGATAGATTTGGACGTCTTACAACAACAAAATATTCAGTAACATATATTGTTATAATCGTCAATAAAATGAAATTAACTTCTACAATCTTCACAACCAAAGCTTGCAAGAAGCACCTATAAACTATTATAAAAATCTAGAAGTACAAATCATGATGTACAAATGCAACCCCTAAATGAGATTGCTCCTAGAAACCCTTGGACCCACTACCCTTGAGTCTCTAACCTCCCTAGTTTATCATCCTTGAGATGAATTCTTCTTTAGAAACCATCCTTCTAGATGAATTCTTCTTCAGTTTATCAGACTCTAAAGAAAAACAACATAAGCTTGTTTGAATAATCAGAAGGAATGAATGAATGAATGTCACAAAAATAGATAAATAAAGAATATGTTTAAACACCATTTTGGGTCCCCAAATCAATATTAGGAATATCCACACCTAGGAGGAAACTAAACTTGTAATTCAATATTGGATAAATCTACATGCTCTTGTTGAATAAAACTTCAATGTGAACTACTAATTTTCTCAACTCAAATGATAACTGTTATTTCCACTTCACAACTAAAAGTTGTCATTCTCAAAACTCATGGCCTCTTCTAGATTTTAGAAATATTTAAAATAATATCCATTAATTACCAATATTTCTAATTTGATTAATTTCTTTTAGCAGTTAGACTTTCCCAGTTAATTTGCAAGTAATAACTTAGTATTTTTGTAAAAAATTACAAAAATAGTATTTTCTAAAAATAGAAAAGGGGACATGACATTATACTCTCTTATGTAATTTAGTTTTCATAAAGGAAGTTAAAAATTTACCTCTCTCAAATTATTATCTTCATATTAACATTGTAGGAATAAAATAAGTATCTCAATTTATATTTTTTTTTAACTAATTTTTATTACAAATATTATATAATTTTTAATATATTATTAATTTATTATTGTGTATACATACTGAACTATCATCTTAAATAAATTTTGTAAATTGTGATAGATAATGTTTTCACAGTTTATAATTAAAGTTAAATCTTTACTTTGATTTCTTTTCACATATCTATATATATTATTATTTATTTACTTGCGAAGTTTTTAATAATAAACTTATTGCTTAACTATAAATCAAAAGAATATCAAGTTATGTAGTAATAAATTGCCATTTTAATATAAAATCCTCTAATATAAAAATATTTTAATTTGTAAATCTAAATATTTAGATATCCACTCTTAAACAAATAAACAAAAAATATTAAATTAAAATTTTAAATTTTACACAAATTATCATTCCATACATATAACATGAGTAGTCACTCTTTGCTTTCTTTAATTAAATACAATACTTCCTATCATAACATGACATGGAATTTACATACCCATTGCAAAATAACTATCTTAAGTCTCACAAAGAAAAATATCATGAAGAATAATAATAATGTAAAAAAAATCCTTTCTTGACTTGCACAAAAGGGTTGTCAACTAAGACTTATCAAATTTAACATAAAAATTAAAAGAAAATGAGAACAACAATTTATTTTCAATTATTACTATTTTTCCAATAACAAAAGATTATTAACATTTTTCAAAATTTAATTAATTATTTATGATATTATTTTACACATAGACCCCGTTCCTCAACTCTAAACCAAAAGAATATTAAGTTAGGTACTTAAAATTTGCCAAAAAAATCTAAGTCTGATTTAAAAACCTCCAATATAAACATATTTTAATTTGTAAATCTAAATATTTGGATATCCACTCTGAAACAAGTATCCAAAAAATACTAAATTAAAATTTTAAATTTTACACTACACATAAATTTTAAATTTTAAAATATTAAAGTCTTACAACGAAAATTATAATGAAAAGTAATAATAATGTAAAAAAAAATTCCTTCTTGACTCTACACAAAAGCACTAGGACTTATCAAATTAACATAAAAAATAAAAGAAAATAAAAACAATAATTTATTTTAGATTATTATTATTTTTCCAATAATAAAAAAATATTAATATTTTTCAAAGTTTGATTAATTATTTATGATATTATTTTACACATAGATAGCATACTCTTCAATTGATATAATACAACAAATAATATTTGCACTAGTTTTATTTCACTCATTATATCAAATTACAAAAGAGAAATATCTAACCCCTTAAATTCTCTTATACAAGAGATTGAGGCATATCTATAGTATTGTATTGCACGAACATGCTTATTTGGGAAAAATATCACACATTACATGCTTGCACAAATATTTTCACCTAAATTGCCATCCTCTTGAAATTTTCAACGTCCTCCAGGACCACCACCTCCTCCTCCTCCTTGACCACCTCCTCCTCGGCCACCTCCTTGGCCACCTCCTCCTTGGCCTCCTCCTTGCCCACCTCCTCCTTGCCCACCACCTCCTTGGCCTCCTCCTCCTTGGCCACCACCAGGCCCTCCACCGCCTTGGCCACCTCCTCCTTGGCCTCCTCCTCCTTGGCCACCACCAGGCCCTCCACCGCCTTGGCCACCTCCTCCTTGGCCACCACCAGGCCCTCCACCGCCTCCACCAGGCCCTCCTCCTCCACCTCCACCAGGTCCATGACCAGCCATCTTACCCAAACTTCTCTTAACTCTAATTCTTCTTCTTCTTACTTTGGTATAGCTCTGAAAACTCTATCTAAGCAGGAATGAATGCAATACTCATAAATCTATGATACATATATATATCTTTTTCCCCTCCCGACTTTCACTCCATATCTACCATTCTTTAACGCGGGAAAGAGCTGTTAGGTGAAGATATTTCAAGAAACCACCTCACACGCAACAGTAAGTGATACCCACGTAGCACTTCTAGCAGGCACCCACAAATATCTTCTACTCCAACTTTATGAGTTGCTCGTCTGTATTGTATTCCACCGTTGGTCATTTTCGCAGATTTTATTTTATCCCATAGGGTTGAATGCGATAGATTCAAGAAAAAAAAAAAAAGTTATACAGTTTTCTTACAGGAAGTTTACTTCTAGTATTATAGGCTGTGGATTCTAGATGGATTTGAATCTATTCACCTGCCCTTTACCAGGGGAACAACAAAATTCAATTACTGATTAAATAATGCGGTTGTTTCAGTCAGTATAATTGAACGATGGTGATAAGATTGTGGATTTTACAAAGTTACTAAAATCGCTAATTTCCCATTTCGAATACAGTTTCGACAGTTACATTTCTAATTTCTTTTACCAATATATAATCCACAGGATTTCTAACGGTAGCCATATGTTTATTATGCAACAACTAGAAACTACCAATTGGAACTTCAAAAAGAATTAAATACAATCACATAAAAATATGATATTGTCAAAAATAAAACACCTCTACATATAAAATATATAGGCTAATCTGTTAGGTATAACAATTCATATCATAATTAATTTAAACTAGCAATCATACCTTGGTGTGCAATGGGTATGTCGAATAAGTGTGGAAGGTGAGAGAGAGAGAGAGATGGGTATAGAGGTCTAGGAAGAGGGAGAGGGAGAGAGAGGAGAAATGTCTATAGAGAGAGAGAGAGAGAGAGAGAGAGAGAGAGAGAGAGAGAGAGAGAGAGATGTCAATAAAGGAAGAGAAAGATAGGGACATATATAGGAGGAGATAGAGAGAGAAAGAGAAATGAATAGGTAGAGGAAGAGAGAAGGGGAGAGAAAGAAGGGGCAAGAGGGAGAAAGATAGGTGGAGGGAGAGAGAGAGATGGATAGCGGGAGATAAATTTGTTTTATTCTTCAAACTTGTAAATGAGGAGTTTTGATGTTTAAAATCACGAACGTGTGAGTAAATTTAAAAAATCAAATTGAACTTGAGCTAAAGATAGAGTAGGTCTACAAATATGACTTGCTTTCCTAAAATGTGATGTTTTGATTGAAGAGTCAAAAATATGTAGTTAGTTAATATTTGGCTTGTCATTCTTAGTTTTATGATCTAAAGTATATGTTGTACTTGATAAGAATTTGAGACTCACATCTTATGTTTGGTTGTATTCTTGCACAACATTTTTTATGAGATAACAATAACATTTTTTTTTTCTTTTTTGCACATAGGTGAGCGTTTTTTGTTTGACTTTTATTCCCTATTTAAAACATGAGTACTTGAAATACTACACTTTCAATTTTCCATATCAGTGCAATGTAAATGAAATGCCACTATGAACAACCTCATAGATAATAGTTATTAGTTATAGTAGAAAAAAGCATGTTGTGACCATGAAGCAATCTTTTTGAATATGAGATGCAATAGAACCATTTGGACCCTATTAGAGATGATAAGGAATTTTTTGAATTGAGATTGAGTGAGTGTTTGAGAATTTCTATAGATGTAGACCATGATTTGGAATATTTACATCAGGATTGTCCTTCGCAAATTGTGCATTTTGATTGAAAACCTAGCAACATGCTCTTGGATCTACTGGCTATAACTATCATAATTGAGATTTAATTGCTATTTTTTAATCAAGCAAATTTGATAAAAAATCGTAAGATCTACTTACATTGTAAATAAATGGTTTTAAAACCCAAAATTGAAAAAGAGCACCATCATTGCCATTTTAGAGTTTTTTTTATAATATATTAAAGTTTAAATATTGATTCATGTGCAAAGGTAAGGAAAATCACAAATGTGGGGGGTTATTTTAAGAATTCATCAATAGGGTTCTTTAGATAATGACTATGGAATAGATATTCAACTCCATGCATAAATGGTAAAAATTATAAAATATGACATACGAAAATGAAATAATCTCATTGATAATGTTTTCTCTATTTCATAGGATTCATGAACACATAAAAATGTCAAGGTATATTGTTTGCCTACCACTAGACTAATGGAACTTTTAATCTTTGGAAGCAACTTTGAAAATACAATGGAGACATTGAAAAAAATACAAGAATTCTTATTATCTAGGTGTAGTTAATTGAACACAACTACCAAGCAATGACAAGATCTCTAGGTACATCCTCATATGATCCATCCATTCTTGGAAATGGTATGGGTGATGCTCAATAATAGGAATAGCTATCTTCTTCAATGATTAATATTTATCCTTGCACATGTGGTAACCACCAAGAAATTTCCCTATGTTACTAATATTATTATGTCATAGTGTTTCATTTGGTTAGTTAATGTTGTATCTTATTGCTTAGCTAAAGTTGGATCTTGACATTCAGTTTATCTTAGAACAAGAAGACAGCTGGATTTCATTTTCTAATTTCATCAACCTTTGCAACTTTTGAGTACCTACTACCTATTATCTTAGACATAAATTTTTATTTTCTCACCACAATTTTTTGCAAATATGAGTTTCTGTTGTCATTCATAACAAATTTGTTATTGATGATAACTTCCATCCAGAAGGTTGACCAGTTCTATTTTGGAGTAATGCAATATGAGAGGATTAGTTATGAGTTTATGTAGATGTCTATAGATGTAGTATAGTTTCTTAAGATAGTACATCTTGTTGTCTTATTCCTTCTCCAAAACTTTGGAGGTGTATTATGTGGTCCATAGTTGAAGATGGCTAAACATGTATATCTCGGTGAACAATCTATTAGACTAGGTATACTTTTATAATCTATAGTATGAAAATTGCTTCATTATTTATTGTGGTTGTAGTATGATGTTCGTGGATGCAAATTCTTAATATATCTTATTTTTTATGTTCTCATTTGGTATACAGTTGAAGTTGTGATGATCTAAGTATCAACTTGTATAATGGCAGTGTGACATTTGACAATAATGCATACCATTCCTTTGCTTTCAGTTGTTTTGGGGGGGGGCAGGGGGTGCAAAGGGGGGAGACAGAGATAGATATAGAGAGATAGATAGACATACACATGAAGAGTAGAGATACAAATATATATATATATATATATATAGAGAGAGAGAGAGAGAGAGAGAGAGAGAGAGAGAGAGAGAGAGATGTCAATAAAGGAAGAGAAAGATAGGGACATATATAGGAGGAGATAGAGAGAGAAAGGGAAATGAATAGGTAGAGGAAGAGAGAAGGGGAGAGAAAGAGGGGGAAAGAGGGAGAAATATAGGTAGAGGGAGAGAGATAAGAGGGGGGGAGATAGTAAATGGAGAGATAGAGAGAACTTTAGAGGTGTATTATGTGGTCCATAGTTGAAGATGGCTAAAGGTGTCTATCCCGGTGAACAATCTATCAGACTAGGTATACTTTTATAATCTATAGTATGAAAATTGCTTCATTATTTATTGTGGTTGTGGTATGATGTTGGTGGATGCAAATTATTAATATATCTTACTTTTTATGTTCTCATTTGGTATATAGTTGAAGTTGTGATGATCTAAGTATCAACTTGTATAATGGCAGTGTGACATTTAACAATAATGCATAACATTCCTTTTCTTTTAGTTGTTTTGGTAGTGTGGATCAATTATTTAGTTATGTTATTGTTAGGCGATGCTATTTTGTGTATCTACAAGAGTCTTGGTGGTCCACATCATGTTTTGGGTAAATTCAATTGGTGTGCTTTAATGGTTCTATCCTTTGGAGCTGACCAGTGTAATTTTGGTCCAAGTGGTAGCATGAGTAATTGATCTAGGATGGATAGGAAGGTGTGCCAATATGGTGTGATCCTTTATGCTTTTCATTCTTTATTTTGCACTACCTTGGATTTTTGGGGGGGCTGATTGTTTTTATCTTACACGTTACATATAATTAGGCTAACCTAATTAATGTTTCTTTGGTTGTGAATGGTATATAAAGATGAAATCCATTTTGGAGGAAGAAAAAAGTGAGTAGTGTGTGAGGTGAAGTTGTGTATGGTGTATCTTGGGAGTGAAAAGGTTTGCAAGTTTAGTTGAGAAGTAATGAAGTCATCTTCATATGTTTAATAAATGTGAACTATAATCAACATTTTAGAGGATGCATTTCTCTACAATTGAACAATATTGATTCATTGTATTTATATCTATTGTATATTGCCTTGTAGAAATGATCTTCAATGTTTGCAATTCTATTTCATCTTGCCCTAATGTTTTTCACCTTAGTCTTGCAAGTCAAAATCAAGAGCAGTGATATTCATTGGCCTTGAAACTAAAACTTTGTAACATGTTGTCATATAGTGGGAGAGTTCTCATCATGGTTTTTCCCTCATTGGTTTTTCCACATCAAATCTTGGCATTGATGTGTGATTTCTCTTTTTTTTCTCAATTCTTTACTTATGCACATATGGTAATTGGAATGAATGGTAACTAAATGGTAAATTTGGTGAAGTATTAATATATGTTGATTTACCTCCCCCCCACTTAGCATCTAGAAGTATTCAGAAATTGGTATCAAATTGAGGTTCCCAAAGAAACAATATTTAACAACTGAGGTAGATCCTGGATTTGAACATAATGTTTGAATTTAAATATTTGGATGCTATGGAACAACATGAATGGGATATTGATACACTTATAGATCTTGGAGGAGAATAAAGAGTTACTCTATCTGATCTAGAGGTTTATCAAAAGAGGTCCAAGAAAGGAGAAAAACATGTTGTCTATTTGAAAAGATAAATTAATGAAGGGAAAAAGATCATCAATGATCTTAAAACAAAGGTACATAACAAAGAAGAATGGTTATATGAGCAAAGAGTTGAAAGTGGCAAAAGAAAAAAATGATAAGAACCTAAAGATCAAAGGTGGTAGTGATATGCTAAGTGCTCGAAAAACTTCTAAAAACAAAGGTGGACTTGGATTTGTCAAAAGAGAATGCTTTAAAACACCTAGAAAAGATGAAAAAGGAAAGGAAAAGT
This sequence comes from Cryptomeria japonica, assembly GCF_030272615.1. Lineage (NCBI taxonomy): Eukaryota > Viridiplantae > Streptophyta > Pinopsida > Cupressales > Cupressaceae > Cryptomeria > Cryptomeria japonica. The sequence goes on from NC_081408.1 coordinate 183,456,414, forward strand.
TTGAGGATAAATCTAAGAAGACAAATAAAGATCAAAAGGGTTTCACTAAAGTTTGGAACAAGAAAAACTTTAGGAAGCCTCCTCCTACTCAAACCAGGTACTCCCGCTTTCAATGGTAAATGTTTTATATGCAATTAAAAATTTGGACATAGAGATAGTGAATGTAGGAGCTAGATTATATCTTTGATCAATTAATGGTCAATTCTATGCTTGCAATAAGTTTGGACATAAGGCAAATGAATGGAGTAGTAGAATGATGCATGGATATGTGAATATAAACGATGGTAGGAATGTACAATCTTTAAATGGGTGTTATTATGCATGAAACAAACATGGGCACAAGGCTATTAAGTGTAGATCTAATTTTAGAAGGAGTGGAAGTGGTGTGCAACAAGGTCCTACTTGTTATAATTGCAAAAATTCAAGACACATTGCTAGGTTCTGGAAAAGAAAGAGTGAGAAGACCTTTACTCCAAAAAATAATATTAGTATTAATGACATAAAGGATAAGTGCAGAAGACATGTATGAATAAATCTAATGAGAATATAGATGGCAAGATAGTGGATGGATTTGTACCTACTAGTGATGCAGATGCTTTCCTTAAAAACTAGATACAATGCATTATCTGAGGGGGGGAACTTGTTGAAGACTGTAACGACCCCACTTATTGTGTGGATGTTAGATTGATTTCAACATGGAAGATATTAGGAAGGTATTTCCAAAACATTCCAAATGTTTGTAGTGATCTATAAGGTATTTGTGATCATTGGTGTAATAGAGTATCAAATTTTTATTTGTAACTGTCAAATACATTTAAGGCTAAAAGCCTGAGTTGGTGGAGTGAAAGGATAAATTATGTTCTTGAATTCATTTTGATTACTTGTGATCATATGAATTTGAGTACTATTGTGTGTGAAAGATATTTCTAGTGCTAACCCTAGTGACAAAGTGTTTTGAGCTATTCTATAAATTTGGTGTTTTCAATTTAGTTTGTTTGATAAAGATGGCTATATCGATTGTTGTTGACATGTCTTTGAAGCCATGACTATAATTCAAACCCTATCCTTTTGTGGAAAAAAGAGTGATAAGGAAGGAGATTTGTCAAAGGTGTCACTAGATGTTGTATACACAGAGGATGTTAGGGCATCTACCCATGTGCCCCTACCAAAGGTTAGTCAGGTAAATTTTAATGATTTGTGGAAGCAACTGGTGGAAAATGACCCAATGTATACTATGATGATTGTGATTGTCTAACTGAATTAGTCTACTTTGTATGCCTTGAGCATCTCTATCCAATATATTCTTATGCCGCTCTCTATATAACCTTTGAGATATTGCCATTTTGATAGTGGGTCTTAATTGTGATATACCTCTTCATGACTATATTCTGCCCATGCACTATCTTTGGACTTGTTCTTGGAGGTTTGTTTAGTGCCATGGTTTTGAACTTGATTGTTCATGACTATTAAACTTACAATCATTCTTCTACTAATTATGATCTCATATGACAATTTGGGTGAAAGCCATTGTAATTGCTTGTTGTTGATCTCTTAATAATCTAGTTGTGACTTGACAGAGAATTCTCATGATCTTACTTTCTTTTTCATTGACATTCTAAATGACTGTTGTTTTCTTACCATAATCCTTCATGTCAGTGATGGTTATGACAACTAGAACTAACCATTTTACTTTGATGCCTCCTTTGAAATCTAAGATTGTCATTGTAAAATTGAGGACTATGCACTCATCACATGGCCTTGTGATAATCCATTATGATAATTATCTCATGAAATTTGACCATGGATCATTTTATAAAGCTCCTAATGTAGTGGCACTTTAGCAAAAATTGTTCCTTTGAAGAAATATGTTGTGCTCTTAACATGTATACCTGTAACTTAGCATGATGGGCTCAACCCTTGTGGGAGCCACATTTTAACCCACATACTAAAAATGGTAAAGAAACATATTACTTTTCCTATAACTCCATATGAAGCAAACATGTTAGAAATAATGTTCCTATCTTGGGTGTGCATGATGATCTTTGTGGTTTTCCTATATACCTAAGACATGCATTGTTCTTTGAATGTTCATAGAGTTAAACTTATGCATGCATGGGTATAGTGTTCATATGATTCTAGAGGCCTTTCATTGTTTAGAACTATCATAGTTGTAACATCATTTATCACTTGGATGCAGGTGTTAGGGTAGTAGAAAAGCTAAGGAGAATACTAGTAGGTGAAGGAAGACACTAAACATGACAATCTACTAGGCTACCAGTCAATCAAGCAATGACTGGTCCCTATCTTCCAATGTACATTTACTTTCCAATATACTTATACATGTATAGATTTTTCTTTATTAGCATTGAACAAGTATTGGCTAGTCTCACGGCTTGTGTGTGAATAAATATACATATTTTCAATAAAGAATACTTTTTTCAGAAAAGATTTCTCAAATTTCTTTCATCTTTCATGCATGTGTATAAATGAAGTATTGTAATCCTTTATGAATTCATTCCTACATATGAATGCAATATGGAAATAATTTGCAAGTGCATCTTTCTTTTAATTCATCAACTCTTAGGACAAAAGAATCAACCAAAAAATGAACTATGACTGAAATTTTGGTAACATTTCTGGTGACATTGGCTAGATGTTTGCTTGCTAAACATGAAAGATAGTATCCTTATCGATACACCGAGAACAAAGTCACATTGCAAACATTACTAAAACACGGCTTAGTTCAGAAAATAACCCTTCTCAGGTTCATTGATGTGCAGGTTTAATAAATATGATAGTCAAGTATGAGACTTCACTATTGTGGGTTGTGAATATGTACATGATAGGCTTAGAGAGGGATATTTCCTACATTGGGTTGACTCAAAATAACTTCATTCTTCCCAACTGATTGGATATGGATGTAGGATTTCTGACAGTAAGAAACAAGTCTTGTTGTCACAAATTTTATATGTATTCTCAATCAGCTAGTGAGGGTGATAGTAGCTAAGCTTCTTAATCCTTGCATCTCAAACAGATTGAAAACCTTGGAAGCTTATTGAAACCATGAAAACTACAACCTAGGAAACCAACTATGCTGGAGCAACACTTAGGAAAAGTAAAAAACCCTAATCTACAGTTCAACAACACTTTATTGAAAGCATAAAACTTAGCTAGAATACACAGATGATACTCATACCTCAGAACAATGTTTGAGGTGAATCCCATTAACTAGGATTGGAAAGACTTCTCCATTCATCTTCAATAACTAAAAATCATTATGCTCCTTACATTCTGTAATGATGAATGGACCACTCTAGAAAGCATCAAATTTTGAATGTTTGTCTAGTCTACTCTTAAGTTCATCCAATTTAAGCACCATGTCACCTTCTCTGAATATTTTGGGTGTGTCTTTCTTACCAAATACCTTCTTGGTCTAAAGTTGATGATACTTCATGGATTTCATGGCTTTATCTCTGAGCTCCTCAAGATCCATGAGTTGAGCATATTGAACTGCCATTGGATCTTCTTCTTCAAACATTTCCAACTGATGCATCATATCCAAAGCTGCTAGCTCCATAGAAATAAGAAATCTTGTTTGTTTTCTATAATCTAACACATATGGAGAATTACCAGTAGATCGCTTGGGTGTTATCACATCTGCCCAAAGTACATACTTTAAACTTGCATGCCAAACTCTCTGATTCTCCTCCATGGTTCTCTTGATAATTCTAATCAGGTTCTTGTTTGTGCTTACTGCCAAACCATTACCTTGAGGGTAATAGTTTGAGGAAGTGTTCAGATGAATGTTATTCTTTATAGCCCAATCAATTATTCTAATACCCACAAATGCTAAAGCATTGTCTGATATGATGGACTCGGGCACACCAAACCTTGTAAACAAGTCATCATAGAAATTTAGCACTACATGCTCATTGGAATCTCTTAAAGTAACTGCCTTTGTTCATCTTGTCAAATAGTCTATTCCAGTCAGCACCCACCTATGCCCTACACTTGACAATGGATTGATAGGGCCCATGAAATCAATACCCCATCTCATAAAAGGTTGTTCCGCCTGAATTGGTTGCAATGGTAAAGCTAGCAGATTCTCTTTTCCTATAAACATGGCAAATTTTGCACACTTTATTTCCTCAAGCATGTGCATCCTTAAATAGGTTGGCCCAGTAATAGCCAGCTCTCATGGTCTTCCAAGCAGTTGTCGTTTGGGCAAAATGACCCCCTATAGTTCCATTATGGAACTCATGAGGTACTTTTTCAGTTTGATAATTGTTGATACCATTAAAACCCTTTCTAAAAAGGACATTATCAACCAAAACAAATGGAACAGACTGTAACCTAAAATATCTTCTCTTGGATCTGTTTAAACCTGATGGGAATTCACCAGTCTAAAGAAAATGGGTCATATCTTGAATCTAACCTGGACCTGAAATAGGGGCATCATCCATAGGTTCATCATTAATAACTAGCCCTTTCTCATCCTAATTCTCTGGTTCATTTTCCATCTATTCATAAAATCCCTTTCCTCTAATAAGTTTAATTACCAGAATATCTACATCATACTCCATAACCTTTGTGATCCATCCATCCCTCTTATCATTCAAATCCATGCTTAAAATGAACTCTTTCACACCAGGGTGAGCAACCATTAAGTGGATCTTGTTATTAGAGATTAACTATTTGAATTTCTTCAAACTCTTGATTATAGCAAGTACATGTCTCTCAATGAAACTATACCTCTCCTCATATTCTGCCAAACCTCTACTAAAGAATGCAAAGGGCTACTCAAAGCCCTTATTATTTTGATGTACAAGAATTGTAGAAATGGTATCTATACCTCCATATGAATAAATTATAAAATCCTTTGAGAAATATGGGTTCACCAAGGTTGGGGATATTGTGAAAGCTTCCTTAATAGCCTGAAAACTATTATTTGCCTCCTTGGTCTAGCTATAAACAACATTTTTATTCAACATGGAAATAAGAGGTTTCAAAAGTTTAGCAATATCTGGAATAAACCTCCTAACAAAATTAATTTTCCATTAAAGCTTTGCAACCCCTTTTATGGTTAGGCACAGGTAGTTCCAGAATTGCCTTAAGTCTTTTAGGGTCAATGGTTATACCTTATTTTGAGATATTATGTCCCAACAACTTGCCTTCGTGAACAACAAAAATGCACTTCTTCGGGTTAAGGGATATACCATACTCCCTGCATCTTTCAAAGATGTACTTCAAATGTAACAAATGTGCATTATAATCCTTTAAGAAAACAATGATATCATCAAGATAGTTAAGCACAAGTTTATACATTAGACCCTTAATGGCCATATCCATAGCTCTCTTGAAAGTTGAACCAACATTTGACAGTCCAAAAGGTATTCTTTTATAGGCCATTGTGCCCCACTTTGTGGTGAATGTTGTCTTATGTTGGTCATCTTCTTTGACCTACACCTGATTATATCTAGAAAACCCATCAAAGAGTGAAAATATCTAAGAACCTTCCACTACTTGTAAGATTTGTTCGATTGATGGTAGAGGGTAATGGTCCTTTAAAGAGGCCCTATTTAAATCTCTAAAATCAATGCATTTAACATAATCTCTCAATTCCTCTTCCTCATAGGAACCAGATTAGATACCTAGGAGGTGTGTTTGATTGGGTAAATTATGTTGTCTTCTATTAACTTGGTCAACTCTTTAACCATAAGGAGTTCTAACTTCGGATTTAAAGGCCATTGGTTCTGCCGGACAGGCTTAGCATTTGGCTCCAACTCAATAATGTGTTGGGCTATCTAAGGATCAAAGCCCTTTAAATCCAAGTATTGCCAGGCAAAAAAATCTTGAAACTCTTAACATAAAGCAATAAAATCTTGTTTGTCTTCAGGGGAGAAAATCTTACATAGTTTCAACACTTTACCTTTGAAGATTTCAAGCTATTCATAGTGCTCCTCCATGATCTGCATAACGGTTTTCTTCTTCTTCAGCTGATCATCTGTGTTGAATATAGAGTCCAAGGTCACAAGACCCTTGGGCATCTTTTTAGTTCTCAGCTAAATAACTTGATCATCAAAATGTAGTTTTAACTTATCTTGATTAGTTACAGAAAATTGGTCTTCCTACAGCAGAAAATTTGGAATCTAGTCATCATTCTCAAACACTTGCCAGATAGTGTCATTATCAAGTACTAAAGGCCTAACCACAACCTTAATATACTTAGAAACATTATCATTTTTAACTTAATTAGGTATTTTAAACAATGCACCAATTGCAACTAATCTATCTGCATGTTGATTTTCCTTACTAGGAACATAAATAATGTTAAAAGCACTAAAATATTCAATCGGGTCCCAAATTCTATGTTTGTAGGATTTCAACTTATCATTTTTAGTGAAACTCAACCCTCTCACTCAATTCACAACCAGCTCACTATCTTTGAACACCTATAAATAGCTAATCTTTCTTTTCCTAACCCACTCGAGGCCTTGAATTAGACCTTCGTATTCACCAGTATTGGTAGTGCAAGAGAAAGAAAAATGGTAAGATGAAAAGTAATGCTCACCTTGTGGGGATATCAAAATTGCAGCCCCACCAGCTCTATTATATCTATGAGAACCATTAGAAAACATCTTCCACAACCTATCTTGCTATTCAACCAGGTTCTCTACCAGTTTCTCAAGGTTAGGCATCTCTCCTTCAGACTCATGTAGCACTTAATTACCCAAAACAACATCTTGAATGTACTTATTGGGATTATCAACTACATTTTCTACTACTCAAGCATTTAAGAGCACCTCGGGAACACTCTCAGCTTGAATATCTTCAGCTGTAGCATGTTCACTATCCTTTAAAAAAAAACAATTTGCATGAAGGGCACTTGGAATATAGGGCTCAATGTGATCTTTAGCAAGGGATTCATATCTTATGGTCACTTTAGTACCATAAATAGTCTTGAATAACATATGGGACCAATCAGATGATAAATATTCCCCTATCTTGGCAGTAAAGTCTCTAGATAAGCATAGGGAAAAGTGAGGGGGAAAATCTATCACAAACACATCTCGAGGGATTGAGAAATTTGGACAGGCATGCAAAGTTAAGCTCAAGTCCTTAATCACCCCTAAAATATTAACTGTAGTCCCATCCAACTGAAGCACTCCTTTTACTAGTGGCTGGTATTCTAGACCTAAAAGGTCTGCAATTTTCTTTGGCATAACTGAACTACTAGCACCACTATCTACCATGCATTTATGCACCAACTTATTTCCAACTATCAAAGAAACATAGAATGGAGGGGGTTTAACAAACTTACCTTGCTGGTTGGAACTATCTAGAGCGGCATTAGTCAAAACTGGTTTACTTTAACTCATATGAGTTTCATTTGGGGTACTCAATCTAGTAGGTTTGGATAAGGCTGACTACAATAAGTCTTTTTGGCCTCGGATAGCTAGGGAATCCCACATTGATATTGAAACATTCATTTTCTTCATATTATCAACAATGTTGAAAGGTGCATGAATATTCACCTTTTCTTGTATCTTTACAACAACATTGTCAACCTGCAGTTGACTTGTGAGATTGATATTCACTAGTTTCTCTTTACTAGTGCCTTGATTGCGCTGTTAAATTTGTGGTACTTGTTGTCTTGACGGACCAACAAGGTCTTTTCCTTTGTTTGTTGTTTACTCAAGATCAAGGGCCCTCTTCTTGGCTCTAGTATCAACTGCCATTGAGGTATCACTATTGTTCAAGCCACAAAACTCCTCTCCTTGCCAGTTAAGGAAGGTAGTCTCACTTGCAGGTTGATCTTGTTGTGGTGAGGGTACATTATCTGGTAATATTTATGCACTTGATACGTTCTAAATCATTAAAGCCCAATTGATTACACCATTCAAACAAGTAGCTTGGTTATGTGGCTGGTTGCAAGGGAAAAACCAATCGTAATTAGTGGCAAGGTTATTTTGGAAAGGCACTATATCTTTTGTTGTACTAATTGGGGCAGGATTATATGCATGAAAAGGCCTTGCATTTACATTTTGTCTAGGACCTTGATCATTACCTTGATACTATTGCTGATATGGATGCCTATTTCCCTGATATTGTTGTTGTTGCCCTTGATACTATTGATTAGAATCCTAGTTCTATTGTTGGTATGGTCGTAAATGAGTTTGTTGCTTCTCCAAACTGACCAACTTGTTGCCAGAAGTCTGAAGAATAATTTTCATCTCCCGAAGCTCTTGAGATGGGCCTTGAGAAATGATTGATAGACTAGTAGTAGCTTGATCAATAGCTGGTAATGCTGGAACAACTAGCAATGGTGCTAATGTCGGGATTTGCAGAGGCATGTTGGATTGGATCTCCATAAATATTGGCATTGGAGGTCTAGGTGCAATCTTTCCATTTTGAATCAATCTATTCTCTGCCTTGTTAGGTGTCTCATATGCATCAGGAAGTGAAACTCCTCCCATTGACTAAATGATCACCGCAATGTCACTATTAAGAGCCCTTAAATAGTATAGAAAAGCATATTTAGGAGAAGGCTTAATAGTAGAAGGAATTCTATCCCAGGTCTTTTGAAAACAAAAATTAAAATCTGACATTTGTTCTTGGGGGGCTCTTTTGACGGTGGTAAGCTTCTCAACAAGGGATAGATGATTGGATTTATCCTTAACTGATTATGCAACTTTTCCCCCAAATCATCCCAGGTTGCAACTGAACAACCTAGTAGGCCTCTAAACTATTGAAGATTTTTTCCCTTAAAAGAGGCAGCAAGTAACCTCAAGGCAACATTTTCTTGTGTGATGTGATACACCCTGCACAAGGAAGCTACATCTCTAATATGTTCTATGGAAGTAGTTTGATCCTCCCCTATGAAAATGGGAAAACTCCATAAAGAAGTTACATGAAAATCATCATGCTAGAAAAAATTTAATAGGCTTCCCCCATTAAACAACACAAAAGGATGATGTCTAGCCATGGGAACAACCTAAGGTGGATTAACTTGGATTGAGTAAATAGGTAAAGCAACTAACAACACAATAGTACTTGCTAGCTTAAAACTGGGTGATGTTGATTGAAACCGTTTTGACTGAACAGGTGTCCTTGTAGAAGTCATTCCTCTTCTCCTAGGAGGTGAAACATGTAAATAATCAAAATTTGAAGAGCTACTTCTTGTTTTCACTATTCGCACAAGCTCTGAATGCACTCTTCTCATAAGCTCTGAATGCACTAAACCTTTTCACCAAAACTTAGAGTTGTCTGGTATACTGATTAAAATCTCTAAAAGACTGATATTGATGACTGCACATACCAAAATAGCAGCCAAAGTGACCTTCGAGTGACTATAAACAGTCCAATGGTCCCACTGGGTGTGCCAAAAACGGTTATCTCCTAGAAATACACCCTATGCAAAGTTGAAAAAAACTAAGCTTTCTGGAGAAACATGGGATCAATTGAAGGTTGTGGGTCACCTATAGCTGGACAAAAGCTCCAGATAAGGCCGACTCCTAGCTGATTATCACTCTAAACTACTGATTTATGAAGAAAAGGGAAGGAAGATAACTTGAAAATGTAAAGCCTATTGCTGCTAACTAAATGAAAATGATCAAGTGAACACCAAATTTCTGAACTTATGATACTCAAGAAACTAAAAAACTTTGAAAATTATGATGACAATAATAAATCAAACCCACACAACTTATCTTAAACAGTCATATGCATAAACTTCACAATAAGGTCTAAATGAATTTACTCAAGAAAGGATGGAAAAGTTCACAAAAATGAGCTCGAATCACTTACTTAAACACAACTTGTAACCTACACAAGACACTTTCATAGAGAAGGTATGAAAATAGCAAGACAAAATTATAAGGAAATAAATAAACTCACTTACAATTTGATCAATCAAAAAATACATAACTTTGCAAGTGACAAGAAGGTGATGACACTGCCAAAATAGCCTCCAAGGCAATATTTGTATATATCACATAACCTAAGTTACAAGAAGTATGCTAGTATAAACAAAGGATTCTCCAAAAAAAAAGTACCAAGTCTCTGCTCTGCATCATCAAGAACTGAGTACAATAAGTCAAAAAGATGACTATACGTAGTCACTACAAACTCCCTCCAAAATACCAAGAAGGTAGGAGCCTCAACTATCTCAGTTTGGATGCCTCCAAAAATCCTCAAAAATAGCAACTAAAAACTCTCCAAAAGAGTTCCAAATGGGTGAAAAGGTCAACTTTGACTTAGTCCATCATAATGATTCATGAAACTACCCCCCAAAAGCTCATTTTTGCTCTCAAAATCAAACAAACTCTCCTATATATCCTCCTCATGTTTGAAACTTCCTCAAACCCCACTAGATGCTTGCAAAAACATCAATACTCAACCTAAATGCCTTCATAAAACACAAAATTTTATATTTGTGTTTAAAATAATAACTTTGACTTAGTGATTTCTAAAAACATCACTCATCAAATCACTTTACACTTCAAGCCAATGCAAAAATTATGAATAATTCAACCTGTAGTCACATAAATCTGTCCAGTTTAACTAAATGAATATTTCATATTTATTTGATTAAAAACCCACTAGCCATCAGTTAATTAAATTAACATTTAATTAATTCCTCTTCAAACATTCTCCTATTAATTAAATAAATTATTGAATTCATTTTAATTAATTCATTAAACCAAATTCACAAATCAATTAAATTAATAAATCTCATTTATTCAATTAATCCCCCTTTTCCTCTTTTAAATAAATTTTAAATAAAACATTTAGTTAAATAATTATCCCCCCCCCCACTTGCATTTTCCTACAAATGCAACTTGCACACATTTATGGAAATAAATGAATTTTATTTTAATAAAAATCCTATTTTCCCTCACCCACCAAACCCACTTGCAAATCCTAACCCCTTTCTAGATTCTTCTAATCCCTTCCTAATTAGCTTAATCCATCCCCTAATTATTGTCACATTCCTAAGCAACTTGGAGTCACTTCTCAAAGACTTCAAAGTCTTTGAAAATCATTAAATGCTTTGTGTGTTCAACAATTTAACCTCCAAAGTCTTCCAAACCACTAATGGCTCTTACATGACCATTAATGGCTCTTACATAACCATTTATGGTTATTTCAACTTGCACTCATGGGTCTCCTCAAGCATTTATTGCTTTGACCATGTTTATCCCTTTTGCCTTTGCACAAGAGTTTATCCATTGGATAAAAGCTTTATTCTTTAGATAAAGAGTTTATTCAATCAACTAACCTTGACCTTAACTACCAAGGTCATGTCAATCATTTAATGTTTATTCCCTCTCCTCTCAACATATCTCACATTGACACTTGTCATCTTGGGATTGGGTTGAAATCCCTCACATGGATTTGAAATGATTCAATCCTGACCCTTATTAAGATTACTCAATCTCAACCATCCATTGCTCCATTTTTCCTATAAATAGAGCTCATTCCTTCATAATCTAGATCCTGAAAACTTGTATGCATTTAAGCTATAGACATTTTGAGAGAGCATTAAGCATAATCAACTCATATATTGTCATTTTGGTTAAAATAAATCATTTTAGTATCAATAGCATAATATTAGCTTTTTATTCACATTTAGAGAAAATACTTCAATCTCAAACCTCCATAAGCATCCATAGTGCAAAATGTTGCTGAGAGCTACACTAGTTTGGAAAATGGAGAGGAGAGGAACAAAGGAGAAGGAGCCAAGAGTATGGTAGAAGGCATTTGGAGATGTCTTCTTGCATTTACATTCGTAGTTAAATGTTTTATTTTGTTCTTCGTGTCTCTTTTGATATGCCTACTTAGGTTGATCTTTGGTTGAATAACACTAACCTTAACACTTGTTTCTTATTGTTTCTATGTTATACTACCATAGGTTTTGATCTAACAGTTGCCCTTTTTGCAGAGCATCATTTGGTGAACCCGACATGAATCCCAACACCTAAAAAAAAATAAAACACTTTCTTTTTTTGACAACTAACATGTTTGAATGTTGAACTTGACACAGAGGTTGCGCTTTAGCGCTTTTGATCACGTTGTAGCGCTATTGCAACTTGTTGTTCTAGCGCTATTGTTCTTACAATAGTGCTATTGTACCAAGATTAGCAGTATTGATGTTGTTTTAACACTTTTTAAATTGTTTTAGCGCTTTTGTTGTCACTATCATTTTTTTCTTTTAGCATGTTTGTGTTAAATAGCGCTTCTGTTTAGACACAAAGTAGTGCTATTGTAACAGAACGTTGTAAAAAAAGACCCTGTAACCAAAAAAGTGAAAATTCTTAGGCTTGTTGAAGCCCACCATAGGTTCAAATTTTACTAACTATTTGTTTCTTGTGCAGGTCTAAAACCAACCTCCTTAAAAATCAAAAATTGTTTTTGGGGTTTTAAAATTGAACAAAACAAAATTTGCTTTCTTGCAAGCTTAGGATCCAATTTTGTGTTTGGTGCTCTAAAATTGAACAAAACAACTTTGTTTATTGCAAGTTTAGGCTCAATTTTTCATTTGGTGATTAAAATCAACAAAACAAATTTATTTCTAGCATCAAACTTAAACAAAAATTTACAATCCACACTTCAATTTTTCGTGAAAAAAAAACTCACAATCAACTTGTTTCAAAATTTTTGCAAAGCGATTTTTCCTTCATACGTGCTTCAAATTAAGTTGACCAGGATTTTCAAAGTTCTAGTTTACTCAAAATTTTGCATTTGAAGTTAAAAAGAACAACATGATTGTTGGAGCAACATCTCCAAATAGTTAGATCACATTACAATGAAAATCAGTTAAAATGTTTTGGTGTTTGGCATGCGTGTGCAAAGAGTTGGTCAAGTGGTCCTACTTCTAACACACACTATCCTCTCCCTTGGCTTTTGTGGTCCTAGGTGCAAGAGAAAAGTGTTAGTAACACTCAAATTTTTTATCTTTTTAAGAGAGGCCTACCAAGAGACGCATCACTCTTGGGAATGACCTCGCATGGTAAATCCTTCAAGCTGCTATCGAAATCAAGTGAGAGTGAAAGCTGTAGCCTTGGGTATCGGTGTTCCTACAGTGTAACTTGCCGAAAGGACAAACAGGCCCCACCACAAGTTACAAGGCTCTTAAGTGAGTCACTGCAGAATGAACTTCTGTGCAAAAACATCAAAAATTACTAAACACCTTTAAGTAGAAGCCCACCCGTTCTATTGATTGAGAATATTTGAGATATAATTTAGTGCAAGAGCATAGATGGTTTTGCTCCCAAGATACTCACCATACATATTTCCTTGAGTAGAAACATAGCGTTTTGAAAAGTCACTTGTGGCTTGATAAAAGTGGTGACTCCCCCATCATAGGGATCATCTATTTGTTATACTCACGCAAGACTTAGTATATCACATCCTTACCTGCCACAGCGGGATTCATAAGGTATGTAGTACCAAAGTCGAGGAAATATCAAGATGTGGGCTAAATTTATCACAACTACCCATTTGACCTTAGGGATAAAAAGTGTTTGAAGTGTTTTTGTTTTTGAGTCAAGACCAAGTACAAATTGAGCTGACTTCAAGCTTTGGAAGAACACCTTAAAAGCCACTTAAAGGAAAAAGGGTCATACAAAGTCCAAGATTGGGTTGATCTAGACCCATAGTTATTTGTACCTTTTGAGGCAACATTCTTGTGTTTGTGTGCTTGCTTTATTTTCTTGTCAAAGAAAAATCAAAAATTAGTTCCAAAAACAAGTATTCATCCAACATAGAAACATTTTCAGAACACCAACAAAAAGGATCCAAATCAAAGAGAAAAGTATCACACTGTATATGACCATTCTTCACATCTTGCGAAAGAAGAATCCTCATCAACACATCAACTTGAAGAAAAGACCATTAAGCCCCAAGGATTTAATCAAAAGAAGGAAATTCTTCTATCTAGATAGACAAATGTTTGTCTCTCATAGAGTTTTTCTACAACACATGTGCCTTTATCTTCAAGGAAAATCAAACGGATTTGATCCAGAATCATTGAACCATAGAGATTTTATGCAATATAGAGCTTTGAGTTATCAGAAAAACCAAGGAGGCAAGATCAATCCCAACTTCTTCCCACACATTTGTATCACATATAACGAAGCTTGAGAAATACCACCAATGCCCATAAGAGAAGAGATAGACTTTGTTCCATTTGTGACACAAAGCTTTTATTGAAGTTAAAACAATTCATCCATTTCAAAAACATTCATATCATCAATCCATTTCAACTCTCAAAACATTAAGAGGTTCTTGTCCTAAAGTTCTCTTTTAGATATTGCTTGAATCCAACACAACAAAACATCACTTTTTAGATTGTTTCTACATCTAGGATAAGCTCATCCTAAGAGACACATCTACGCAGGTTAAAACTAGTGTATGAGTGAATCCTCTCATTACTGGGTAGTTAAGTCTGTAACACATCTCAGATTTCTCTACACTTTATCACATCAAACCTTATCAAAACAAAGAAGCAATTCAAAGAAGGAATTTCGGTTACATCCACCTTTAAAGTGCTAGGGATCCACATGCAAAACACTTCACCAAACATCAATCTCTCATTTCATCAACAACTCATAATCATTTTCATCAAACTTCAACAAAAACTTTTCAACAAAATGGCTCATACCAGAACATGATCTAGACAACTAGAAATTGAAGATGAAGAGGAAGAAAATATTAATGATTTCAAAGAAGCCATTGGAGGAAATATCAATGATGAAAACCCAAGTACTCCTACTCCTGCAACAATAGAAAAGGCCTAGCATAACCCTCTCTTTAAAAGACTTTTTGACGAAATACTCAGGAGCAATGCGGGTGCTCACTTTTTAAAGCTCGCTCAAGAAGGAGCCAAGCTCCCCTCCAACTTTGATCTTGCCCAATTAAGACAAGCATCAGAATGACAAAGTCTCCATGAAGAAGAAAGAGGTAGAGATCCCATCAGATATAACATTCCTCGAGGTAACCCACCACCTCCTCCTCCAAATGAAATGGAGATGTTGTGGCAACAAGTTGAAAATCTCGCCCAACAACTTCATAATGGTGTAAAAACTAACCAATTCTTGCTCAATGAAATCTATCCCTATCCCTTTGATAGAAATATTTATATGCCACCCTTTCCACGAGGATTTGAAACACCCAAATTCAAAAAATATAGAGGAAAGGGAGATCTCACAATCATGTCAGAAAATTTCATTCAACTTGCCTCGAAGTGGCATATGAGGACACATACCTAATGTGACTTTTTCCCCAAAGCTTGGGAGGAACAACCACATCATGGTTTTCGCGACTACCAAGTGGCATTAGGACCTTTGAAGAGCTAATTCAAAAGTTCTTGGCACATTACTCTCATAACATTCAACGTGACATCACCATGGCTGATTTATGTAACACTAAACAAAAACTAGGTGAACTATTCTCAGTATTCCTACAGTGATGTCATCAAATGTCTAGTAGATGTTCTCTTCAGTTACCTGAACAAGAACTAGTGGAAATATTTATTTCCAACTTAAACGAAGAAATGAAATTTCACCTGGATTTCAAAGACACAGATGCTTTTAATGACATGATCACCAAGGGCTTAAAATGTGAGCGGGTTCTCATCAAGAAAGGACTTATCAAAATGTATAATGAACCAAACGATGGTCCTTGCCCACGCTTCAATAGTGACAAACCAAGATTTTCGAACAAAAACAAAAATATCATCAACGATGGGGTTGTGGATGCCAGAACTATCAAAAGTTCACAACCTATGGTTCGATTTGCAAGATAGAATCCCCCACCTTAGATTAACACAATTGTTCCTTCAAATCAAGGTCACATCACATCTCACGACGAACCCAGACCTCATCAACAAAAACAAAAATGAACATACACTCCCTTAGGGGAACCCATCGAAACAGTGTTGCGACAACTGGTTTCTCAAAATTTTGTAGCTTTACCTAAAACATCAAACTATGAACCTCAAGTCAAACCTATATGGTGGAGGGATACTGAACATTGTGATTTCCATCAAGGGAGAGGACACAGGACAAGTAATTTTCATAGATTGAAAGATGTTATTCAAGATCTTATTGACCGAGGTGAAATCGAAATCGAAGGGCATGACCCAGAAACAACAAACAATGATCATCTGATGTTCAAAATTCCACTTCCATCACAAGATCAAAGGGGTCCTTCCACTTCCGGGAGAGTCACTGATACCACTAATTATACGCAGGCTGCATATAATTATACTGTAAATCACCTGTATGATGCCAGTGAACAAATTGCAACTATAACCATAAAAAATCCCAGCTCCAATTGCAATGTTCTTACACATCGCAGCAATATTAGCATAAAGGTAGCTCCACAAGGCACCACCTCCATACCAAAGTAGTACAATCTTGTGGAACAATTAGACAAAACACCTGCGCTTATATCCATTTTGGAGCTCTTGCGCCTATCTCCATCTCATAAAACAATCTTGGATCTTGAGCTCTCCAAGAGGCGTCAGTCCCTGCAAACCTGAATACAGACCAATTTCAAGCCATGGTTGGAAGTCTAAGATCATCCCCTTGTCTCACTTTTTCTGAAAGTAACAATACATCCTCCCAGCAACCTCATAATGCTTCGCTACACATTGAAGGCTTTATCAACCAACATAGGATCAAGCGAGTCTTGATCAATAATGGAGCAGGCCTGAATATTTGTACACTGCAGTTGGTCACATCGTTGGGATATGCAATAGAATCAGTGGATCCTCGTAAGAAGATCACAATCAAAGCCTATGACGATGCAGAGCATTCATCCAAAGGAGTTGTGGTACTACCAATCCGAGTGGGCCCTATGATAAAACACATCATCTATCAGGTTTTGGACCTTCCTCTACCATACAATCTATTGTTAGGAAGACCTTGGATACATGTCATGCAAGCCATTCCATCTACCTACCATCAATGTATCAAGTTCCCACATAACGATGTAGAGATCACAATCCTGGGCGATGCAAATCCCTTTGCATATTGTCATAATATCAGTCATCAACCAGAGATTACCATTCCTAACAATAGAGAAGCCATTTCCTCCACATCATATATAAGTCCAGCCTCTCTTGCCATTTCAAACACCACTATACCCAAGCAAGAAAAGCTTAAGATGAAAATAGTAGAGGAAGGTCCTGACGAATACAACTTAAGTCAACTCTTTTGTGTAGGACAAATGACCACTTCTCCTAGAACACATGGCAAACAACAATAGTTACTCCAGCAACCACTGATCACGCTAGTATGTGCTTTGACGCCTTTCATCCTTGGGAAGAGTCAAGAAGAAGAAACCAAAGATGAGGACTTAGCGGAATGGATCTAGAAAGATCCTATCACCACTGATAGGCCGCAAGCTACACTTCCCACAGATCAGTATGACAAAGGCCTCCTCGTTATGCAAAGAATGGGTTATGATGGTCAGAGTGCTTTGGGATCTTGCAAACAAGGAAGACATGAGCCACTCCTGCCAGAATTAAAGCCCAAAGATAATATAGGCCTAGGCTTTGAAAAGGAGATCTTTCCTCAACTCAGATTCAAAGGAAAACCCAGTAAACCACTATATCAACCTATTACAAAGAGGACACCTTTTATTATCAAAGCAACATCAAACGCAATCACAACTGCCCCACCGAGGCTCAAAATCCCAACACAACCATCTACAATGCCAATCATCCCACCAATCAAACCAATAATCCCATCAGTAGCAGCAATAACATCAATAGCACCATTAGCAGTAGCAACTGTATCAGAACCCGCAGCAACATCTACAACACCAACAATTCTAGTAGAAGCAACTGAGTCAACACTACCGATACTCCCCGTATCGGATCCTTTGATCCCCATCATCCTTTCTGTAGCATTGATCATTTCATCTACAAAGGTACATCAACTGATCACACCTGCAGTATTTAACACAAAGGACATCCCAGTATGGTATAGTAATTGGATGCTGGAAAGTGATTCAGAAACCAACTCACATGAATGGGAATTTGATTCCATACAACTTAACACTTCAAATGAGGAAGACACATCACCACCTCCGCTCCACAAAGACATCCCTATTTACGGAGAAGCACAGATAAAGACTTCTTGGGTTCCTGAACTGGAAGCTTCTTCCATAGACCCTACGTCACATCCTACACCTAATTTTGACAGGGAGAGTACCATCAATGACCTTCACCATAATGTATTAAACCTCATTGATACATCTAATGAACTTAACCTAATTGATGAAGTAATGCCCATTATCCATCCTGAACTCATCAAATGGAACCAACCAAATACCCCATGTCTTGACCTCTTCCAAAACGATGAGGCCATCATTGAATTTTTGGAATTAAGGGATAACCTGCCAAGTGGGGATCACAAAGTTGGATTCACCATAGAACTTAATAGCACAACATACTTCGGGGTGGATACCAAACCTTTCAGCTGCAAAAATATAACAATAAAACATGGATCTTCCAGTGAAAACCACACCGTGGCACTGTTTGATTCAACAAAAGTAAAAAGAAAGAGTGTATCCAATGGTGAAAACCTCTCTGAGGTGCCTGAGGATGAAAGATTTGACATCCTTCCCTGTAGCGCACAGTGGGAACGATCAACGATTCTCATTAAAGAAACCAAAGAATACAATGTGGGGACTCCTGAAACTCCTCACCTCATACATCTGGCATCTCTTCTAACTCCAGAAGAATAGCCCGAGTTTTTTGAATTCTTCCAGAAGCGCCAAATCAATTTTGCATGGTCATATGCAGACATGCCTGGTCTTGATCCAGATTTAGTCATGCATCACCTCACAATAGCAAAAGGAGCCAAGCCTATCAAGTAGAAGCTTCGTAAAATGCATCCTCAGATTGCAGTCCTAGTCAAAGTAGAACTTAAGAAACTTCTGGATGTAGGTTTCATTAGACCCATTGATTACACAGATTAGATATCCAACATTGTTCCTGTCGGAAAACCAAAAGGGGGCATCCACATTTGTATTGACTTCAGAGATCTAAGCAAGGCATGTCCTAAGGATGACTTCCCCCTCCCAAATATCGACATCATAGTAGACCTGACAGCAGGACATGCCATGCTTTCACTCATGGATGTCTATTTAGGATACAATCAGATAAAGATCGCACCAGAAGATCAACATAAGATAGCCTTCACATGCCCATGGGGTACATACTACTGGAATGTGATTCCTTTTGGTCTAAAGAATGTAGGAGCGACCTATCAGTGAGCAATGACCACCATCTTCCATGACATGATGCACACTATAATGGAAGATTATGTTGATGACTTACTGGCAAAATCACTCACAAGAGAAGGTCATCTGGAGATATTAGAGAAAATGTTTGATATATTGGAACAATATCATATTCGAGTCAACCCAAAGAAATGTTTCTTTGGGGTAACCTCTGAGAAACTTCTAGGATACATTGTCTCAAGTAAAGGAATTGAGGTTGATCCAGCAAAGGTCAAGGCTATCATGGACATGCCACCTCCAAAGAACATCAGTCAGCTGAGAACACTACAAGGGCGACTTCAATCCATCAGCAGATTCATCACACAACTAGCAGACAAGTTTCACCCATTTACACACCTATTACACAAGAACATCCGCTTTCATTGGGATGCTAAATGCCAGCAAGCATTCCAGATGCTTAAAGACTATCTAATCAATATGCCATTGCTGATTCCACCAACTCAGAGCAAGCCTCTCTTGCTCTATATATCAGCGACAAGTACAACATTGGTTGTCCTACTAGCACAACACAATGAAGTAGGAAAAGAGTGTGTCATGTACTACATCTCTCGTACACTATTTGGCTATGAACTCAATTACACCCTTATTGAGCGAACTTGCCTAGCAGTCATCTTGGCAGCCACAAAATTAAGACACTATCTGTTAACGCACAAAGTACAACTCATTGCCAAGATCGACCCACTCAAGTACTTACTCAACAAAGCTGCATTGACTGGCCGTTTGGCCAAACGGGTGATGATTCTCAGTGAATTTGATATTGAGTATGTCGACCGAAAGGCTATCAAAGGACAAGTTCTTGCAGATCAGTTGGCCGATGTGCCTGTAAGAGGTGATCATCCTCTCATTTCTAATTTTCTGAATGAGGAGATCTTCATGCTCACAACCACACAACCATGGAAACTATACTTTGATGGTTCATACACTAGGCACGACTTGGGGGCAAGCATTCTGTTTATAACACCTCAAAGTGATAGTATCCCGAACTCATACAAGCTCACATTTTCATGTACAAACAACATAGCTGAGTATGAGGCCTTGATCACAGGACTTAGACTAGCCATACAATGGAAGTTACAAGAGCTTTAAGTATATGGAGATTCCCAATTGGTCATTCGACAAACAACGGATGAGTATCAGACCAAGGATGATAAACTCATGCCATACAAACAAATGGTGGACAGGCTAAAAACATCATTTACTACTATCACCTTTGAACAGATACCTAGAGATCAGAATTGAGTAGCTGACATTATGGCTATTATTGATTCTCTCCTAGATCTTCCAAAAAATTCAACATGCTATGAGTTCTTGGCTGAACAGCTTTGGATTCCCGCTTATGATATGCTTGAATCCGAGATGATATGTAGCCTTATCGGCTCTGAATCCCCATGGTATGGTGAGTTCTACACCTATCTCCGCAATCACACCCTTCCTCCCAACCAATCAAATAACCAACGTAAAACCTTCATTCGCCAAATAGCTTGACATACCCTTATTGCCGAAACCCTATACCGACACAGTCTTGATGGTACTCTCCTTCAATGTCTGGAACAAGATGATATAACAAAGGCCTTGGAAGAGGTACATGAAGGAATTTGTGGGACTCACTCAAGTGGCCCATCACTAGCCAAGAAGATCATGCGAGCTGGATACTATTGGCCATCTATGGAAAAGGACTCCTATTACTTTGTCAGAAAGTGCAAAAAATGCCAAGTTCATAGAGACCTAATACATGCACCAGCACAAGAATTGCAACCAATCACAACACCATGGCCTTTTTGTCAATGGGGACTTGACCTTGTGGGTAAAATCCATCCATCTTCATCCAATGGCCACAAATTCATCATTACCACCACCAAATACTTCACAAAGTGGATCAAAGTTATTCCACTTACCTAAGTCACTGGCAAGTAGATCGCCTCATTCATCCTTAATTACATCATCTGCTAGTATGGTGTACCCATATCCATCATCACAAATAACAGTCTACTTTTCAAGAATCAAGATGTCTATGAACTCTGTGAGAAATTTTACATCCAACACCACTTTTCCACTCCCTATTACCCACAAGGCAATGGTCAGGCTAAAGCCTCCAACAAGAACATATTTAGAATCCTAAAGAAGACAGTCAATGATGCCAGTCATGATTGGCATGTTCAACTAAATCCAGCACTATGGTCGTATCAAACTAGCATTCGAACCCCTACAAGCGCAACTCCTTACACGATAGTCTATGGTGCTAAAGCTATCTTACCTATTGAGGTTGAGATACCATCACTACGGGTTTCTTTGTACAATCTCATAGATGATGAAGCATACAAGGTATCATGTCTTCAGGACTTAGAGCTACTTGA
This sequence comes from Cryptomeria japonica, assembly GCF_030272615.1. NCBI lineage: Eukaryota > Viridiplantae > Streptophyta > Pinopsida > Cupressales > Cupressaceae > Cryptomeria > Cryptomeria japonica. The sequence goes on from NC_081408.1 coordinate 183,478,085, forward strand.
TGAGAAACAACAAGCTGCATACAATCACCTCAAAGCCTATCAGCAGCACATGAGGAGAAGCTATAATCATCGAGTTCTACCTCGTACATTTGAGGTAGGTGATCTTGTTTTATGAGAGAATCCTCGTAACCAACCCAACTGAGAACATTAGGGAAAGTTTGAATCAAATTGGCTAGGTCCCTATGTTATCACTGTTGTATTTGGGTCCAGGGCATATCTGTTAGCTACTTCAAAAGGAAAACCATTAGCAGATCCGATCAATAGCATGCACCTCAAAAAGTTCTATACCTAAGCTACATAGAGCATCAGGCTCCCCTACATATCGCAGAATACAAAAAACATTCAGAAAAATGTCCTAAAGAAAATACAGAAACATCAACAAAGTATAGAAAATCATGCATCCAAACAGTGAACAACCTCTCCGGTGGCACCTTGGGTAAGTGATGGTGAAAACCTAGCAAGAATGCACCAGTTGTAAATGCTATGGCTCCATTGTCTTTCAGGCTTGTTGCGATCACATGCATTACATACACACATCCATCCACCCAAATGCGCCAGTCGTAAATGCTATGGCTCAATTGTCTTTCAGGCTTGTTGCGATCACATGCATTGCATACACACATCCATCCACCCAAAACCATGGCTTGTTATTGCTCTAAAATCAAGAATGTACTTCATGCGTCTCACATCCCGCTTTTTTATTGTCATGTCTGAAACTAGGGGCAATGCCCTTCATCTGTTTGGTGGAAGTGGATTTTTCATTCATTGTGATTCGTTGGGTTCTTCATTCAAATTGTCTCACAAAATCCAAAAAACATTCAAATTGTCTCACAAAATCCAAAAAACATTCAAAACAATCAACAAAATACCAAAAACATTGGCAAATTATCTCACAAAATCCAAAAACATCAGAAAACATCAAAAATCAATCAAAAACATAGCATCACATTGTACATACCCATTCGGGCAGATACTAACCAAGCATTGCAAAATACTCGCACAATGATCACTTCTCAAATTGACCAAAACAATCAACATCAACAATCAAACTGTCTTCAACAAGGATGCATCCTTCCTTACCAAAACAAAGACAAAATGATATTTTCTTTGACAAGAAAATTGTGTTAAGCTATCAAATACTTGGTTGATTTGTGAGTAATTCATTCGTTTATCTGTATCAGGTTCCTACAACATTGTTTGTGTATCTTCTGCAGATTGTTCCAATGAAGTTCTGGGGCATGTCCTAATGGTTTCTATGTGGGAAGTTCACTAGGCTACGTGATCATAGGCAAAAATACAGTCATAGATCAGTATGGCTTGCTAACTATAGCGTATACCTCGAGCATATGAGCATGGACCATTACCAAGGATCCATATTCTTTATTCTTTATGCATATACTATTTGTTTATAGGTATGCATGCTCTTCCTTTTGGTTCCTCCTACCTCATCCAAACTAGATAAAGGTTTTATCTCTTATTACGGTATGCACTTGTCTCAGGATATGATCAGCCTAAGATCAAGGAGGATGGTCCAAGTCATGCATGATAGGAGATAATCCTTGTCTATTCCGCAAGCAATACTCTGGTCAACTTGACCCATTATATCAAGTTGTTTGTATTAACTTGCTATATCAAATCCATGTAAGAAATACTCAGGTCATCTTGAATTATTATGTCAAGTTGCTTGTATTTTCTTACAAAATTTTAAAGCTCAATGATGAAAATAGAGCACTATGGATCGTCATTTCATCTCATCTATATATATTGCATTGTGTTGCATTCCACCCATCCTTACATTCATAATAGATGCATATCATGCATACATAGTAATGACAATGAATGCATACTCTATTTTCCTCTTCTTCCATAGGAATGAGTCATAGGTCCTCCATTTCTTCTATCTAACATTGAAGCCCCCCACCCTCCCCATCTCGATAATCAACATCACATACCCTTCATCATTTCCCATCAACTCAATCAAGCTACATTCATCACCATCCATTCTCTAATAGGACGGATTGCGCTTCCCATCCTCAATCATCCACACAATCAAGCAAGTTACTCTATCTGCACAGGTACATCAACTCACACACACCTAGACTATCAACAGATACTATGATCAAGTATCTTCGGGTCTCAATAGGTAATCGATCATGGTAATCCTTGACTACATCAAGTCTTAATCATAATGACCTAGTCTCAATGGGGCTGCCATGATTCTCCAAAACTATCCATCCCACGCCCACACTATCAATTGATCAACCAATCCAAACACAATCTAATAGACAATTACATAAATTTTCTAAGTCTCAATGAGTATTTTGCTTCATATACCTTGACTTCATCGGGCAATTACATCAATTGTCTAAGTCACATCAAGTCACTTTGGTTCACTTACTCAGACTTTATCTTGTCCAAGCGACCAACTGACATCAACTGTCACGATTTGGCTCGACCAGGGCAACTAAACTGATTGCACCAGATTGTCCAGCCAATTTTGATCAATTGCATAACATCACTCCAAACCACACACTAGATCTGCTCTATATCTCGTGCCTAACCTCAAGGTACTCACTAGCTTGATGTTTCTCCATATTCACTCCGATTTCTTCTATTCTTTCTAAATTCTTCTCTTCTATTTCCCTACCAATTTTCATTCTTTTTCGAGAGATCGCCCGATTTTTTGAAATTTTTCAGCCCATCTCTCGAGGGGGCATACCACCCATTAAATTAACATTTTATGGGGCATATTTATTCACACCTATTTTTCTTTCTTTGAAACAACACGATAAAATGCACCATCTCAAAGAGGGGCAAATATAGTCACATAAATCTGTCTAGTTTAATTAATTGAATATTTCATATTTATTTGATTAAAAACCCACTAGCCATCAGTTAATTAAATTAACATTTAATTAATTCATCTTCAAACATTCTCCTATTAATTAAATAAATTATTCAATTTATTTTAATTAATTCATTAAACCAAATTCACAAATCAATTAAATGAATAAATCTCATTTATTCAATTAATCCCCCTTTTCCTCTTTTAAATAAATTTAAAATAAAACATTTATTTAAATCATTATCCCCCCCACACTTGCATTTTCCTACAAATGCAACTTGCACACATTTATTGAAATAAATGAATTTTATTTTAATAAAAATCCTATTTTCCCTCACCCACCAAACCCACTTGCAAATCCTAACCCCTTTCTAGATTCTTCTAATCCCTTCCTAATTAGCTTAATCCATCCCTTAATTATTGTCACATTCCTAAGGAACTTGGAGTCACTTCTCAAAGACTTCAAAGTCTTTGAAAAGCATTAAATGCTTTGTGTGTTCAACAATTTAACCTCCAAAGTCTTCCAAACCACTAATGGCTCTTACATGACCATTAATGGCTCTTACATAACCATTTATGGTTATTTCAAATTTCACTCATGGGTCTCCTCAAGCATTTATTGCTTTGACCATGTTTATCCCTTTTGCCTTTGCACAAGAGTTTATCCATTGGATAAAAGCTTTATTCTTTGGATAAAGAGTTTATTCATTCAACTAACCTTGACCTTAACTCCCAAGGTCATGTCAAGCATTTAATGTTTATTCCCTCTCCTCTCAAACTATCTCACATTGACACTTGTCATCCTGGGATTGGGTTGAAAGCCCTCACATGGATTTGAAATCATTCAATCCTGACCCTTGTTGAGATTGTTCAATCTCAACCATCCATTGCTCCATTTTTCCTATAAATAGAGCTCATTCCTTCATAATCTAGATCTTGAAAACTTCTATGCATTTAAGCTATAGACATTTTGAGAGAGCATTTAGCATAATCAACTCATATATTATCATTTTGGTTAAAATAAATCATTTTAGTATCAATAGCATAGTATTAGCTTTTTATTCACATTTAGAGCAAATACTTCAATCTCAAACCTCCATAAGCATCCATAGTGCAAAATGTTGCTGAGAGTTACACTACTTTGGAACTTGGAGAGGAGAGGAACAAAGGAGAAGGAGCCAAGAGTATGGTAGAAGGCATTTGGAGATGTCTTCTTGCATTTACATTCGTAGTTAAATGTTTTATTTTGTTCTTGGTGTCTCTTTTGATATGCCTAATTAGGTTGATCTTCGGTTGAATAACACTAACCTTAACACTTGTTTCTTATTGTTTGTGTGTTATACTACCACAGGTTTTGATCTAACAGTTGCCCTTTTTGTAGAGCATCATTTGGTGAACCCAATGTGAATGCCAACACCTAAAAAAAAAAAACACATTCTTTTTTTGACAACTAACATGTTTGAATGTTGAACTTGACACATAGGTTGCGCTTTAGCGCTTTTGATCACGTTGTAGCGCTATTGCAACTTGTTGTTCTAGCGCTATTGTTCTTACAATATTGCTATTGTACCAAGTTTAGCGCTATTGACGTTGTTTCAACACTTTTGAAATTATTTTGGCACTTTTTACCTTGTTTTAGCGCTTTTGTTATCACTATCATTTTTTTCTTTTAGCGTGTTTGTGTTAAATAGTGCTTCTGTTTAAACACAAAGTAGCGCTACTGTAACAGAATGTTTAAAAAAAAGACCCTATAACCAAAAAAGTGAAAATTCTTTGGCTTGTGGAAGCCCACCATAGGTTCAAATTTTACTAACTATTTGTTTCTTGTGCAGGTCTAAAACCAACCTCCTTAAAAATCAAAAATTGTTTTTGGTGTTTTAAAATTGAACAAAACAAAATTTGCTTTCTTGCAAGCTTAGGATCCAATTTTGTATTTGGTGCTCTAAAATTGAACAAAACAACTTTGTTTATTGCAAGTTTAGGCTCAATTTTTCATTTGGTGCTTAAAATCAACAAAAAAAAATTATTTCTAGCATCAAACTTAAACAAAAATTTACAATCCACACTTCAATTTTTGGTGAAAATAAAACTCACAATCAACTTGTTTCAAAATTTTTGCAAAGCAATTTTTCCTTCATACATACTTCAAATTAAGTTGACCAAGATTTTCAAAGTTCTAGTTTACTCAAAATTTTGCTTTTGAAGTTAAAAAGAACAACATGATTGTTGGAGCAACATCTCCAAATAGTTAGATCATATTACAATGAAAATCAGTTAAAAAGTTTTGGTGTTTGGCACACTCGTGCAAAGAGTTGGTCGAGTGGTCCTACTTCTAACACACACTATCCTCTCCCTTGGCTTTTGTGGTCCTAGGTGTAAGAGAAAAGTGTTAGTAACACTCAATTTTTTTATCTTTTTAAGAGAGACCTACCAAGAGACACATCACTCTTGGGAACGACCTCACATGGTGAATCCTTCGAGCTGCTATAGAAATCAAGTGAGAGTGAAATCTGTAGCCTTGGGTATAGTTGTTCCTATAGTGTAACTTGCCAAAAGGACAAACGGGCCCCACCACAAGTTACAAGGCTCTTAAGTGAGTCACTGCAGAATGAACTTATGTCCAAAAACATCAAAAATTACTAAACACCTTTAAGTAGAAGCCCACTCGTTCTATTGATTGAGAATATTTGAGATATAATTCAGTGCAAGAGCATAGATGGTTTTGCTCCCAAGATACTCACCATACATATTTCCTTGAGTAGAAACATAGCTTTTTGAAAAGTCACTTGTGGCTTGATAAAAGTGGTGACTCCCCCATCATAGGGATCATCTATTTGTTATACTCACACAAGACTTAGTATATCACATCCTTACCTGCCATAGTAGGATTCATAAGGTATGTAGTACCAAAGTCGAAGAAATATCAAGATGTGGGCTAAATTTATCACAGCTACCCATTTGACCTTAGGGATAAAAAGTGTTTGAAGTGTTTTTGTTTTTGAGTCAAGACCAAGTACAAATTGAGCTGACTTCAAGCTTTGGAAGAACACCTTAAAAAGCACTTAAAGGAAAAAGGGTCATACAAAGTCCAAGATTGGGTTGATCTAGACCCATAGTTATTTGTGCCTTTTGAGGCAAAATTCTTGTGTTTGTGTGCTTACTTTATTTTTTTGTCAAAGAAAAATAAAAAATTAGTTCCAAAAACAAGTATTCATCCAACACAAAAACATTTTCAGAACACCAACAAAAAGGGTCCAAATCAAAGAGAAAAGTATCACACTGTATATGACCATTCTTCACATCTTGCGAAAGAAGAATCCTCATCAACACATCAACTTGAAGAAAAGACCATTAAGCCCCAAGGCTTTAATCAAAAGAAGGAAATTATTCTATCTAGATAGACAAATCTTTGTCTCTCATAGAGTTTTTCTACATCACATGTGCCTTTATCTTCAAGGAAAATCAAACGAATTTGATCCAGAATCATTGAACCACAGAGCTTTTATGCAATATAGAGCTTTGAGTTATCATAAAAACCAAGGAGGCAAGATCAATCCCAACTTCTTCCCACACATTTGTATCACATTTAACGAAGCTTGAGAAATACCACCAATGCCCGTAAGAGAAGAGATAGACTTTGTTCCATTTGTGACACAAAGCTTTTATTGAAGTTAAAACAATTCATCCATTTCAAAAACATTCATATCATCAATCCATTTCAACTCTCAAAACATTAAGAGGTTCTTGTCCTAAAGTTCTCTTTTAGATATTTCTTGAATCCAACACAACAAAACATCACTTTTTATATTGTTTCTACATCTAGGATAAGCTCATCCTAAGAGACACATCTACACAGGTTAAAACTAGTGTATGAGTGAATCCTCTCATTACTGGGTAGTTAAGTCTATAACACATCTCAGATTTCTCTACACCTTATCACATCAAACCTTATCAAAACAAAGAAGCAATTCAAAGAAGGAATTTCAGTTACATCCACCTTTAAAGTGCTAGGGATCCACATGCAAAACACTTCACCAAACATCAATCTCTCATTTCATCAACAACTCATAATCATTTTCATCAAACTTCAACAAAATGGCTCATACCAGAACATGATCTAGACAACTAGAAATTGAAGATGAAGAGGAAGAAAATATCAATGATTTCCAAGAAGCCATTGGAGGAAATATCAATGACGAAAACCCAAGTACTCCTACTCCTTCAACAATAGAAAGGGCCTAGCATAACCCTCTCTTTAAAAGACTTTTTGACGAAATACTCAGGAGCAATGTAGATGCTCACTTTTTAAAGCTCGCTCAAGCAGGAGCCAAGCTCCCCTCTAACTTTGATCTTGCCCAATTAAGACAAGCATCAGAACGACAAAGTTGCCATGAAGAAGAAAGAGGTAGAGATCCCATCAGATATAACATTCCTCGAAGTAACCCACCACCTCCTCCTCCAAATGAAATGGAGATGTTGCTGCAACAAGTTGAAAATCTCGCCCAACAACTTCATAATGGTGTAAAAACTAACCAATTCTCACTCAATGAAATCTATCCCTATCCCTTTGATAGAAATCTTTATATGCCACCCTTTCCACGAGGATTCGAAACACCCAAATTCAAAAAATATAGAGGAAAGGGAGATCCTCGTGATCATGTCAGAAAATTTTATTTAACTTGCCTCGAAGTGGCATATGAGGACACATACCTAATGTGACTTTTTCCCCAAAGCTTGGAAGGAACAACCACATCATGGTTTTCCCGACTACCAGGTGGCATTAGGACCTTTGAAGAGCTAATTCAGAAGTTCTTGGCACATTACTCTCATAACATTGAAAGTGACATCACCATGGCTGATTTATGTAACACTAAACAAAAACTAGGTGAACTATTCTTAGTATTCCTACAACGATGGCATCAAATGTCTGGCAGATGTTCTCTTCAGTTACCTGAACAAGAACTAGTGGAAATATTTATTTCCAACTTAAATGAAGAAATGAAATTTCACCTGGATGTCAAAGACATAGATGCTTTTAATGACATGATCACCAAGGGCTTAAAATGTGAGCGGGCTCTCATCAAGAAAGGACTTATCAAAATGTATAATTAACCAAACGATGGTCCTTGCCCACGCTTCAATAGTGACAAACCAAGCTTTTGGAACAAAAACAAAAATATCATCAACGATGGGGTTGTGGATGCCAGAACTATCAAAAGTTCACAACCTGTAGTTCGATTTGCAAGATAGAATCCCCCACCTTAGACTAACACAATTGTTCCTTCAAATCAAGGTTGGATCGCATCTCAAGAAGAACCCAGACCTCGTCAACAAAAACAAAAATGAACATACACTCCCTTAGGGGAACCCATCGAAACAGTGTTGCGACAACTGGTTTCTCAAAATTTGGTAGCTTTACCTAAAACATCAAACTATGAACCTGAAGTCAAACCTATATGGTGGAGGGATACTGAACATTGTGATTTCCATCAAGGGAGAGGACACAAGACAGGTAATTGTCACAGATTGAAAGATGTTATTCAAGATCTTATTGACCGAGGTGAAATCGAAATTGAAGAGCATGACCCAAAAACAACAACCAATGATCATCTGATGTTCAAAAATCCACTTCCATGACAAGATCAAAGGGATCCTTCCACTTCCAGGAGAGTCACTGATACCACTAATTATACGCAGGCTGCGTATAATTATATTGTAAATCACATGTATGATGCCAGTGAATAAATTGCAACTATAACCATCAAAAATCCCAGCTCCAATTGCAATGTTGTTACACATCACGGCAAGATTACCATAAAGGTAGCTCCACAACGCACCACCTCCATACCAAAGTAGTACAATCTCGTGAAACAATTAGACAAAATGCCTGCACTTATATCCATTTTGGAGCTCTTGCGCCTATCTCCATCTCATAAAACAATCTTGGATCAAGCTCTCCAAGTGGCGTCAGTCCCTGCAAACCTGAATACAGACCAATTTCAAGCCATGGTTGGAAGTCTAAGATCATCCCCTTGTCTCACTTTTTCTAAAAGTGACAATACATCCTCCCAGCAACCTCATAATGCTTTGCTACACATTGAAGGCTTTATCAACCAACATAGGATCAAGCGAGTCTTGATTGATAATGGAGCAGGCCTGAATATTTGTACACTGCAGTTGGTCACATCGTTGGGATATGCAATAGAATCAGTGGATCCTCGTAAGAAGATCATAATCAAAGCCTATGATGATGCAGAGCATTCATCCAAAGGAGTTGTGGTACTACCAATCCGAGTGGGCCCTATGATAAAACACATCATCTGTCAGGTTCTGGACCTTCCTCTACCATACAATCTATTGTTAGGAAGACCTTGGATACATGCCATGCAAGCCGTTCTATCTACCTACCATCAATGTATCTTGTTCCCAAATAACGGTGTAGAGATCACAATCCTGGGCGATGCAAATCCCTTTGCATATTGTCATAATATCAGTCATCAACTAGAGATTACCATTCCTAACAATAGAGAAGCCATTTCCTCCACATCATATATAAGTCCAGCCTCTCTTGCTAGTTCAAACACCACTATACCCAAGCAAGAAAAGCTTAAGATGAAAATAGTAGAGGAAGGTCTTGACGAATACAACTTAAGTCAACTCTTTTGTGTAGGACAAATGCCCACTTCTCCTAGAACACATGGCAAACAATAGCAGTTACTCCAGCAACCACTGATCACACCAGTACGTGCTTTGACGCCTTTCATCCTTGGGAAGAGTCAAGAAGAAGAAACCAAAGATGAGGACTTAGCAGAATGGATCTATAAAGATTCCATCAGCACTGATAGGTCGCAAGCTACACTTCCCATAGATCAGTATGGCAAAGGCCTCCTCATTATGCAAAGAATGAGTTATGATGGTCAGAGTGCTTTGGGATCTTGCAAACAAGGAAGACATGAACCACTGCTACCAGAATTAAAGACCAAAGATAATACAGGCCTAGGCTTTGAAAAGGAGATCTTTCCTCAACTCAGATTCAAAGGAAAACCCAGTAAACCACTATATCAACCTATTACAAATAGGACACCTTTCATTATCAAAGCAACATCAAACACAATCGCAACTGCCCCATCGAGGCTCAAAATCCCAACACAACCATCTACAATGCCAATCATCCCACCAATCAAACCAATAATCCCATCAGTAGCAGCAATAACATCAATATCACCATTAGCAGTAGAAACTGTATCAGAACCTGCAGCAGCATCTACAACACCAACAATTCTAGTAGAAGCAACTGAGTCAACACTACCGATACTCCCCGTATCGGATTCTTTGATCCCCATCATCCTTCCTGCAGCACCGATCATTTCATCTACAAAGGTACATCAACTGAGTACACCTGCAGTATTTAACACAAAGGACATCCCAGTATGGTATAGTAATTGGATGCTGGAAAGTGATTCAAAAACCAACTCACATGAATGGGAATTTGATTCCATACAACTTAACACTTCAGATGAGGAAGACACATCACCACCTCCGCCCCACAAAGACATCCCTATTTAAGGAGAAGCACAGATAAAGACTTCTTGGGTTCCTGAACTGGAAGCTTCTTCCATAGACCCTACGTCACATCCTACACCTAATTTTGACAGGGAGAGTACCATCAATGACCTTCACCATAACGTCTTAACCCTCACTGATACATCTAATGAACTTAACCTAATTGATGAAATAATTCCCATTATCCATCCTGAACTCATCAAATGGAACCAACCAAATACCACATGTCTTGAGCTCTTCCAAAACAATGAGGCCATCATTGAATTTTTTGAATTAAGGGATAACATGCCAAGTGGGGATCACAAAGTTGGATTCACCATAGAACTTAATAGCACAGCATACTTCAGGGTGGATACCAAACCTTTCAGCTGCAAAAATATAACAATAAAACATGGATCTTCCAATGAAAACCACACCGTGGCACTGTTTGATTCAACAAAAGTAAAAGGAAAGAGTGTATCCAATGGTGAAAACCTCTCTGAGGTGCCTGGGGATGAAAGAAACCAAAGAATACAATGTGGGGACTCCTGAAACTCCTCACCTCATACATCCGGCATGTCTTCTAACTCCAGAAGAATAGCCCAAGTTTGTTGAATTCTTCCAGAAGCGCTAAATCAATTTTGCATGGTCGTATGCAGACATGCCTGGTCTTGATCCAGATTTAGTCATGCATCACCTCACAGTAGCAAAAGGAGCCAAGCCTGTCAAGCAGAAGCTTCATAAAATGCATCCTTAGATTGCAGTCCTAGTCAAAGCAAAACTTAAGAAACTTCTGGATGTTGGTTTCATTAGACCCAATGATTACGCAGATTGGATATCCAACATTGTTCATGTCGGCAAACCAAAAGGGGGCATCTGCATTTGTATTGACTTCAGAGATCTAAACAAGGCATGTCCTAAGGATGACTTCCCCCTCCCAAATATCGACATCATAGTAGACCTAATAGTAGGACATGCCATGCTTTCACTCATGGATGTCTATTTAGGATACAATCAGATAAAGATCGCACCAAAAGATCAACATAAGATAGCCTTCACATGCCCATGGGGTACATACTGCTGGAATGTGATGTCTTTTGGTCTAAAGAATGCAGGAGCGACCTATCAGCGAGCAATGACCACCATCTTCCATGACATGATGTACACTATAATGGAAGATTATGTTGATGACTTACTGGCAAAATCACTCACAAGAGAAGGTCATCTGGAGATATTAGAGAAAATCTTTGATAGACTAGAACAATATCATGTTCGAGTAAACCCAAAGAAATGTGTCTTTGGAGTAACCTCCGAGAAACTTCTAGGATACATTGTCTCAAGTAAAGTAATTGAGGTTGATCCAGCAAAGGTCAAGGCTATCATGGACATGCCACCTCCAAAGAACATCAGTCAGCTGAGAACACTACAAGGGCGACTTCAATCCATCCACAGATTCATCACACAACTGGCAAACAACATAGCTGTGTATGAGGCCTTGATCACAGGACTTAGACTAGCCATACAATGGAAGTTACAAGAGCTGCAAGTATATGGAGATTCCCAATTGGTCATTCGACAAACAAGAAATGAGTATCAGACCAAGGATGATAAACTCATGCCATACAAGCAAATGGTGGACAGGCTAAAAACATCATTTACTACTATCACCTTTGAACAAATACCTAGAGATCAGAATTGAGTAGCTGACGTTATGGCTATTATTGATTCTCTCCTAGATTTTCCAAAAAATTCAACATGCAATGAGTTCTTGGCTGAACAGCTTTGGATTCCTGCTTATGATATCCCTGAATCTGAGATGATATGTAGCCTTATTGGATCTAAATCCCCATGGTATGGTGACTTCTACACCTATCTTTTCAATCACACCCTTCCTCCCAACCAATCAAATAACCAACGTAAAACCTTCTTTCGCCAAATAGCTTGACATACCCTTATTGCCGAAACCCTATACCAGCGCAGACTTGATGGTACTCTCCTTCAATGTCTGGAACAAGATGAGATAACAAAGGCCTTGGAAGAGGTACATGATGGAATTTGTGGGACTCACTCAAGTGGCCCATCACTAGCCAAGAAGATCATGCGAGCTGGATACTATTGGCCATCTATGGAAAAGGACTCCTATTACTTTGTCATAAAGTGCAAAAAATGCAAAGTTCATGGAGACCTAATACATGCACCAGCACAAGAATTGCAACCAATCACAACACCATGGCCTTTTTGTCAATGGGGACTTGACCTTGTGGGTAAAATCCATCCATCTTCATCCAATGGCCACAAATTCATCATTACCACCACCAAATACTTCACAAAGTGGATCAAAGTTGTTCCAGTTACCCAAGTCACTAGCAAGTAGATCGCCTCATTCATCCTTAATTACATCATCTGCTAGTATGGTGTACCCATATCCATCATCACAGATAACAGTCTTCCTTTCAAGAATCAAGATGTCTATGAACTCTGTGAGAAATTTAACATCCAACACCGCTTTTCCACTCCCTATTACCCACAAGGCAATGGTCAGGCCAAAGCCTCCAACAAGAACATATTTAGAATCCTAAAGAAGACAGTCAATGATGCCAGTCGTGATTGGCATGTTCAACTAAATCCAGCACTATGGTCGTATCGAACTAGCATTCGAACCCCTACAGGCGCAACTCCTTACTCACTAGTCTATGCTACTGAAGCTATCTTACTTATTGAGGTCGAGATACCATCACTACGGGTTTCTTTGCACAATCTCATAGATGATGAAGCATACAGGGTATCATGTCTTCAGGACTTAGATCTACTTGATGAGAAACGACAAGCTGCATACAATCACCTCAAAGCCTATCAGCAGCGCATGAGGACAAGCTATAATCATCGAGTTCGACCTCGTACATTTGAGGTAGGTGATCTTGTTTTATGAGAGAATCCTCGTAACCAACCCAACCGAGAACATTAGGGAAAGTTTGAATCAAATTGGCTAGGTCCCTATGTTATCACTGTTGTATTTGGGTCCAGGGCATATCTGTTAGCTACATCAAAAGGAAAACCGTTAGCAGATTCGATCAATAGCATGCACCTCAAAAAGTTCTATACCTACGTTGCATAGAGCATCAGGCTCCCCTACATATCGCAAAATTCAAAAAACATTCAGAAAAATGTCCTAAAGAAAATACAGAAACATCAACAAAGTAAACAAAATCATGCATCCAAACAGTGAACAACCACTCCGGTGGCACCTTGGGTAAGTGCGATGGTGAAAACCTAGCAAGAAGGCGCCACTCGTAAATGCTATGGCTCCATTGTCTTTCAGGCTTGTTACGATCACATGCATTCCATACACACATCCATCCACCCAAAACCATGGCTTGCTATTGCTCTAAAATCAAAAAAGTACTTCACGCGTCTCACATCCCGCTTTTTTATAGTCATGTCTGAAACTCAGGGCAATGCCCTTCATCTGTTTGGTGGAAGTGGATTATTAATTCATTTTGATTCATTGGGTTCTTCATTCAAATTGTCTCACAAAATCCAAAAACATTCAAATTGTCTCACAAAATCCAAAAAACGTTCAAATTGTCTCACAAAATCCAAAAAACATTCAAAACAATCAACAAAAGACCAAAAACATTGGCAAATTATCTCACAAAATCCAAAACATCAGAAAACATCAAAAATCAATCAAAAACATAGCATCACATTGTACATACCCATTCGGGCAGATACTAACCAAGCATTGCAAAATACTCGCATGATGATCACTTCTCAAATTGACCAAAACAATCAACATCAACAATCAAACTGTCTTCAACAAGGATGCATCCTTCCTTACCAAAACAAAGACAAAATGATGTTTTCTTTGACAAGAAAATTGTGTTAAGATATCAAATACTTGGTTGATTTGTGAGTAATTCATTCGTTTATCTGTATCAGGTTCCTACAACATTCTTTGTGTATCTTCTGCAGATTGTTCCAATGAAGTTCTGGGGCATGTCCTAATGGTTTCTATGTGGGAAGTTCACTAGGCTACGTGATCATAGGCAAAAATACAGTCATAGATCACTACGGCTTGCTAACTACAGCATATACCTCGAGCATATGAGCATGGACCATTACCAAGGATCCATATTCTTTATTCTTTATGCATATACTATTTGTTTACAGGTACACATGCTCTTCCTTTTGTTTCCTCCTACCTCATCCAAACTAGATAAAGGTTTTGCCTCTTATTACGGTATGCACTTGTCTCAAGATATGATCAGCCTAAGATCAAGGAGGATGGTCCAAGTCATGCATGACAGGAGATAATCTTTATCTATTCCGCAAGCAATACTTTGGTCAACTTGACCCATTATATCAAGTTGTTTGTATTAACTTGCTATATCAAATCCATGTAAGAAATACTCAGGTCATCTTGAATCATTATGTCAAATTGCTTGTATTTTCTTACAAAATTTTAAAGCTCAATGATGAAAATAGAGCACTATGGATCGTCATTTCATCTCATCTATATATATTGCATTGTGTTGCATTCCACCCATCCTTACATTCATAATAGATGCATACCATGCATACATAGTAATGACAATGAATGCATACTCTATTTTCCTCTTCTTCCATAGGAATGAGTCATAGGTCCTCCATTTCTTCTATTTAACATCGAACCCCCCCACCCTCCCCATCTTGATAATCAACATCACATACCCTTCATCATTTCCCATCAACTCAATCAAGCTACATTCATCACCATCCATTCTCTAATAGGAGGGATTGTGCTTCCCATCCTCAGTCATCCACACAATCAAGCAAGTTACTCTGTCTGCACAGGTACATCAACTCACACACACCTAGACTATCAACAGATACTCTGATCAAGTATCTTTGGGTCTCAACAGGTAATCGATCATGGTAATCCTTGACTACATCAAGTCTTAATCATAATGACCTAGTCTCAACGGGGCTGCCATGATTCTCCAAAACCATCCATCCCACGCCCACACTATCAATTGATCAACCAATCCAAACACAATCTAACGGACAATTACATAAATTTTCTAAGTCTCAATGAGTATTTTTCTTCATATACCTTGACTTCATCGGGCAATTACATCAATTGTCTAAGTCACATCAGGTCACTTTGGTTCACTTACTCAAACTTTATCTTGTCCAAGTGACCAACTGACATCAACTGTCACGATTTGACTCAACCAGGGCAATTAAACTGATTGCACTAGATTGTCCAACCAATTTTGATCAATTGCATAGCATCACTCCAAACCACACACTAGATCAAGGTACTCACTAGCTTGATGTTTCTCCATATTCACTCCGATTTCTTCTATTCTTTCTAAATTCTTCTCTTCTATTTCCCTACCAATTTTCATTCTTTTTCGAGTGATCGCCCGATTTTTTGAAATTTTTCAGCCCATCTCTCGAGGGGGCATACCACCCATTAAATTAACATTTTATGGGGCATATTTATTCACACCTATTTTTCTTTCTTTGAAACAACACGATAAAATGCACCATCTCAAAGAGGGGCAAATATAGTCACATAAATCTGTCTAGTTTAATTAATTGAATATTTCATATTTATTTGATTAAAAA
This sequence comes from Cryptomeria japonica, assembly GCF_030272615.1. Lineage (NCBI taxonomy): Eukaryota > Viridiplantae > Streptophyta > Pinopsida > Cupressales > Cupressaceae > Cryptomeria > Cryptomeria japonica. The sequence continues at coordinate 183,494,085 of NC_081408.1, forward strand.
CCCACTAGCCATCAGTTAATTAAATTAACATTTAATTAATTCATCTTCAAATATTCTCCTATTAATTAAATAAATTATTCAATTTATTTTAATTAATTCATTAAACCAAATTCACAAATCAATTAAATGAATAAATCTCATTTATTCAATTAATCCCCCTTTTCCTCTTTTAAATAAATTTAAAATAAAACATTTATTTAAATCATTATCCCCCCCACACTTGCATTTTCCTACAAATGCAACTTGCACACATTTATTGAAATAAATGAATTTTATTTTAAAAAAATCCTATTTTCCCTCACCCACCAAACCCACTTGCAAATCCTAACCCCTTTCTAGATTCTTCTAATCCCTTCCTAATTAGCTTAATCCATCCCCTAATTATTGTCACATTCCTAAGCAACTTGGAGTCACTTCTCAAAGACTTCAAAGTCTTTGAAAAGCATTAAATGCTTTGTGTGTTCAACAATTTAACCTCCAAAGTCTTCCAAACCACTAATGGCTCTTACATGACCATTAATGGCTCTTACATAACCATTTATGGTTATTTCAAATTTCACTCATGGGTCTCCTCAAGCATTTATTGCTTTGACCATGTTTATCCCTTTTGCCTTTGCACAAGAGTTTATCCATTGGATAAAAGCTTTATTCTTTGGATAAAGAGTTTATTCATTCAACTAACCTTGACCTTAACTCCCAAGGTCATGTCAAGCATTTAATGTTTATTCCCTCTCCTCTCAAACTATCTCACATTGACACTTGTCATCCTGGGATTGGGTTGAAAGCCCTCACATGGATTTGAAATCATTCAATCCTGACCCTTGTTGAGATTGTTCAATCTCAACCATCCATTGCTCCATTTTTCCTATAAATAGAGCTCATTCCTTCATAATCTAGATCTTGAAAACTTCTATGCATTTAAGCTATAGACATTTTGAGAGAGCATTTAGCATAATCAACTCATATATTATCATTTTGGTTAAAATAAATCATTTTAGTATCAATAGCATAGTATTAGCTTTTTATTCACATTTAGAGCAAATACTTCAATCTCAAACCTCCATAAGCATCCATAGTGCAAAATGTTGCTGAGAGTTACACTACTTTGGAACTTGGAGAGGAGAGGAACAAAGGAGAAGGAGCCAAGAGTATGGTAGAAGGCATTTGGAGATGTCTTCTTTCATTTACATTCGTAGTTAAATTTTTTATTTTGTTCTTGGTGTCTCTTTTGATATGCCTGCTTAGGGTGATCTTTGGTTGAATAACACTAACCTTAACACTTGTTTCTTATTGTTTGTGTGTTATACTACCACTGGTTTTGATCTAACACTTGCCCTTTTTGCAAAGCATCACAACCATTCAAAGGTCAAAACAAAAAAATAGGAAGGCTTCATTGTGGCATAAATGAAGCAAAAAACATAAGGCATGAAACTTAAAAGTGTTAGCCCACGGGAATATTTGTTTTAAATTGAGTTTGATTAAAAATGCCACCAAAATAAAAAAGAAGTCGACATATTTTAGGGTATAGCTAACCCTAAATTGAGCCCTCTTTCTTTCATTTTGCATCTTTCTCAGCGTTGCCAACACTCTACTTGAAATCAAGGGTTTGATGGAGATTTCATGGAAGATTTTGGACGCCTTTCAAAACAATGAAGTTGTCATGGTAAGACTTTGCAAATCATAACACCCCATCTCACTTTTAGATCTCCAAGTTCTTTCTCATCTCATATTTTTTGTCTTTTCTTGGTCACTCTAAGATATTGAATTATCCTTAGAACTTTATTATGAATACTCAAGGGTGCATATATATTGCTCTTAATAGACTAATGCTTGCCACTTTGAGGGGGTGAACACTTCATAACTGTATATGCATCCTATGGATTCTCTGCTATTTCATGGTGAAGTTGCATTTGTTATTTCTTATGAACCTATTGATTATCAAAAATCGCTATCATTGTATCCTTCATGATACTGTGCTTGAACTATGGTTTTTGTGTTTTACCCTACAACTTCATCTTTTCAAGGTGTTTCACTCATTAGAAGATTGCTGTCTTTTGTGACTTTTGGTATGGATTTGTCTTCGAATGCACTTGGTTTTTGATGGCTATTAAACTTATAGTCATTCTTCTACTAATCATGATCTCATATGACAGTTTGGGTGAAATCCCCTATGACTGCTTGTTGTTGATCTCTCAATAATCTAGTTGTGACTTGACAAAGAATTCTCATGATCTTACTTTCTTTGTCATTGATGTGCTAAATGACTGTCATTTTTTTACCATAATCTTTCATTTAAGTGATGGTTATTGCAACTAGAACTAACCATTTTACTTTGATGCCTCCTTTGAAATCTAAGACTATCATTGTGAAATTGATGCACTCTTCACATAGCTTTGTGATAATCCATAATGATAATGATCTCATGAAATTTGACCATGGATCATTATATACCACTCCTAATGTAGTGGCACTTTAGCAATTACCAATCTTTTGAAGGAATTCATTGTACTCTTACCATGTATTCCTATAACTTAGCATGCTCGGCTCAACCCTTGTGGGAGTTACATTTTAACCCACATGCTAAAACTAATAAAGAAACATATTACTTTTCTTGTACCTGCACATGAAGCAAACATGTTAGAAATAATATAACTATCTTGGTTGTGCATGATGATCTTTGTGGCTTTCCTATACACCCAAGACATGCATTGTTCTTTGAATTCGCATAGAGTTAAACTTATGCATGCATGGTTATATTGTCCATATAATGCTAGAGGCCTTTCATTATTTAGAACTTTCATAGTTCTAACATCATTTATCACTTGAATGCAGTTGTTAGGGTAGTAGCAGAGCTATGGAGAATACTAGCTGCTAAAGGAAGACACATAAAAAGGACAATCTACCATGCTACCAGTCATCCAGACAATGACTGGTCCCTATCTTCCTATGTACATTTACTCTCCAATATACTTATGCATGTATAAATTTCTCTTTATTAGCTTTGAACAAGTATTGGCTAGTCTCATGACTTGTGTCAGAATAAATATACATATTTTCAATAAAGATTTCTCTTTCAGAAAATATTTGTCAAATCTCTTTCATGTTTCATGCATGTGTATAAATGAAGTATTGTAATTCATTATGAATTTATTCCTGCATGTGAATGTAATATGGAAATGATTTGCAAATGCATCTTTCTTTTAATTCATCGGCTCTTAAGACAAGATAATCAGCCAAAAATGAACTATGAGTGAAATTTTGGTAAAATGATATAAAATATACATTTAGTAGATGCATCCAATTGGAAAATTTGTGTTCCATATATAACTTATCTATAAAGAATCTATATAGACCATATGTCTGATTAAAATTAATTTTTAGTTAGAAAAACTTAAATTCATTTTTGCTAATAAGAAGGCTTGAAACATGACATAGTATGTGCTATGTTAATAGCTATTTGGACTATCATAATCTTTCTATCTTGGCCTACAACCTTTCTTCTATGATTGTCTTTGTATGATTTTTTTTTAATATGTTGCAACAACCTTCGTTTATCTTCCTTACTATCCTTCATATTTCTTTGTGAAATGATCCATCCATGATCACATCTTGTTTTGTCACAATATTGAATAATTAATGCTTTGTTAAAAATGCAACAATGATGAATACTATTGAACTGTTCATTCTTTTGATTTGAGATTTTGACTATCACAAATATTTTTTGTCCTTTGAGGTGCATATCCATCATACACTACAACCATTCCCTTGTCATTCACTATGTTGGTTTTAATAGTGGGCATAAATCATTGATAATTTTGTTGTTTTAGGAAAACTTGATTGCTACTCTATATATGGATTGATCTTGTCTTTCTCATGTTTTTCTTGTGTTGGCCTTGAAGATATGTCTATATCATGGTGTCTTATTTTATTGTATCTCACTTATTTTATCCTCTTTTACATATTTATCACTATCATTCTTCTTAAGGGATTTGGATTGTGGTTGAGACAAGGATGGTTGACTGTTTCAGGCCCTTCTTGTCAACTATTATTGCTTTTAAATCTGAACATTGTGCTTTTGACTGTAAACTATCCTAACAGTCCCTTAAATGTTCTTGGGAATTTTAATGATACCAAACACAATATAATATACAATAAGAAGACCATTCATGTCTAAGCATTCAACCTAATGTGTTTTGACCTTTTGAAAGAATATATTACCTCTTCATGTAAATATTTCAATGATGAAGCCCTTAAACTAACCTTAAACTGTCACTTCAATCCTACTTTCAATTCTCAAAACTCCCTAATAACTCCTTCATGATGAGGCACAGGTATAGAAAGCTTTGCATGACCCATGCATGGTAGCTTACACACAGATTTATTAGAACTAAGTCTGAAGGAGTTGAATCTTGATTATTAATACAAGAAGGATAGAGAGATGAAAACCTAATTTGACATTACCAAAACAAAACTTGAAAACTTTAAATTTGGTCAAGTTAGGTCTCCTCTTTGCTGCATAGAATAACCCCTATTGAGATAAGGAATCAAAATAGAGAGGGGCATGCAACATAAAAATGATCATTTAAAACTTTTAATTCACCTTTGTGCAATGTGTGCCCTATTTTTCAAAAACATCTAAGGCATTTAATAAAGGGTAAGGTATATATTTATTCTTTTACAAAACTTGTTGAATCGTAAAATAGTTATTTTAACATAACCCTTCTCTTTTGAATCTCACAAAGCATTTGACAAAAGCTTTTTCAAAAAGACCTATGACTCCTTATAAAGTTATTTTTCACCTAGAGGTAAAAATAGGTAACACATATGTCCCTCTATTCTTGGTTGTTAAGAACTCCATTTGTTACTGCACGTGGAAGTGGATTCATTGATGTATCTTGATCGATAAGGCCTAGAGAGGTGTTGTGTATGTATATGATTGAATATTCTTGATTATGGACTTACGTATGACTCATATGAGCCATTTATGCAATTTATATTTATCATACCTTCAAATGAAACCCTATGTTAGAGTTGTCTAGGTGCAATTTAGGGAGACTGGCTTTCAATGTGGGTTGCGGCCCTAAAGTGGCTGCCAGGGTAACCCATTGAGAGTTTTGTAATCAAGTGATAAATTAATTAATAAACTAGGAGGGAAACATAACTCATTAACAAGACAATTATGGTTCCTTGACCATGGACTTTAGTGCTTGTAGAGACTAAGGATGAGATTGGGAAGGCCTGACCATCTGGGAGATGTTGATATAGTGCTATCAAACTTCCTTATCCTTATGAAAGGATTGTTCAATTTTTCATTTTTTCTCCATGGGGACTAGGGTAACCTACATGATTCTATATGATAACAATCTTCCCTAATTGTATCTTAAAACCCTATCTAATGTGGTTGTGTTAGAATCCTCTTATGAAACCTTGTTGTGAATCTTGTCTATCCATGTGTATCCTTTGCATTTCCTTTGTTTGTTGATGTTGTCAGCATAATTTTCTTGTGTTGTGTGGGGCCTTGTGTCTATCCCTAGAGCATGATGGGTGGACGTAAGGGTTCCACATGGTCGGGAGGTTATTGCCTACCTCCATTGGGGATAGGTGGTAATATTCATGTGTTGGAAAGATCTTATGTTTCTTTCCAATTTTCTCTCAATCCTTGGTGTAGATGATTCAGGTATGTATTACGAGATGCTATGTATTTAATTATCATTGTTATTGTAACATCATAGTTTTTTTATTATCATTGTAGTTTGGACACTCCCTTAGGGAGATTGATTTAATTTGATGTAATATAATGGAATGTGTAGTAATCAAAAGAATGTTATTCTAGATTAGTGTTAAGTGGTTCAGTGTTGGTACTAACCACTCTTGTGTCATTAGATGTATCATTATATTTTTACAAAGGTTATCATAGGAACACTTAGTTTGGTGATTAAAATGAACCTCGTGTTAGACATGCATGCTCATGCAGTTTGTAATGTTATGTTATTTATTATGGATTAAGTTTATTAGCTATTGTTTAAAGCATTGCCTTAGTAGAGATGTTGGGGAACCTACAAGAGGACTTAGTTAGGAGAATTATTGTCTTCCACAAGTAAAAATTTTATATTTATTTTTCATGATGAGTTAGTAATTAAATATAATTTATTTTAAAATATATATATTGCTATGTTTAATGGTTTATTTAGTTGTTGTCCTCTAGAGTTCTTTGGATGGGAGTTACAACTGGTATCAGAGCCAGGTTTCTAAATAGGGATCTCTGGTTAATTTTATTGCCCTTTGTTCTATGTGATATGTCTTTGTGGTAAGTTAGACATTGTGCTTCCTATTTATGTGTTTGTTCTTGTGGATGCATGCTTGGGGAAAATGTCATGAAGACCCTAAATCTTGTTTGTTTATTTATGCTAATGCTATTCCTTAATGGATTATAGTTTTTTACTAATATTATATGTATTTGTCTCATGTTTACAATCTTAATATAAGCAATTTCTGATTTGATCCCATGAGGCCTTGCGTTGTCCTATGATTTCTAATATTTTATTCAAGGCAAAAGATAGTATTAAACATATGCATGATCATATTTATATATTTGAATAAACATGTATATATCCCTCCTTATTGATGATGCTATGTATGTGAAAGAAGAAATATTGCTATATGATCATGCTTAATGACTTTATTATGTTGAAATGATGAATTGAATCCTTTAGATTAATGAAATGAAGTGTTTGCATGCTTAATATGTATGAATTATATTTATTATATATCACAATTAATATAAACAAATTTTATTTGATATAAATATTATTTGGTTGGTAACTCTCTCTTTCTCTTCTTTGTCTAGATATATGATTAGTAAGGATACTACTTAGTGGGTAGTTTGTATCAATTATAATAGTTGAGTGTTGATTTATGAATATGATTTGGTATGAGTGATAAATGTTTGATTTAAGCTAACCTTTAGTTAAGGATATAAGATTTTGATTGTATTCATGATCCTATTAATAAGAAAATTAGAGGAATGTATAATTTCTTGATGATGTTAGATAACCTTTTGAGAGTTCTGATTAGTAAGTCATGTATAGAATAAACATTGTTTATAGACTTAGGAAGATGCATTGCAAGTTAAAAGTTGTTCTTTTTAAGAGGAAATCATCCTTGTGTGTTCTTGATTGTTTTAGAAAGATGAATGTTTTTAACCTTGCAGAAGATCTACATGAGTTTTAAGAGATATAATTTATGTTGTGCTTGACCTTATGAAGGGATAGTAGCAGTAACAAACTCCTCAAGATGCACGGAATGGCGTATTAGTAATGGCTATGCAAAACAACCTTAGCTTCCATATCTTGAGGAAAGTAATCACTACTAACCTTTATGTTGGAACTCCTTTGCATGGTCATATGTTCTTAGCATTTTTTAGACCCTCACTTGAGTGCAATGTGAGAAAATCTTTGATTTGTGAGGATTCATTTGTATTATTATTTATGGTGTATTCCTTCTTGTTGGAGAGAAATTATGTGATGTTATTGTCTCCTTCCTCATTTGGTGATTAATTTTAGTCAACATAGCAATATAATGTGCAATTTATCATGATTTCTTGTATCTTGCCTATGAGCACCAACAAATTCATTTATGTTTGTTTGTGATAGCTTAGCCACAGTTTGTGAATCTTTTTCACATAGATTTAATATCTACATTTGATTTAGTATTGCCAATTCCTAGGATTTTCCTTACTTTGATAATTTACTTTCTTAAATTCTCTCTCATTTATGAACTTTGGTGGCTAAAAAAGTTTATCTTTATCTAATTTTGAATGTTTCTCTAGTGTTGTAATGTGACTCCTCTCCAAGAACGTAAGAGTTAGACTTAGTTGAGTGTATATGAGGAAGTAAATGCAGGGAACTTTGGAGGATGGGGGAACGTGAGGTTGTAATGCAGCTAGGAAATAATACCCACCTTACTATGGTGACTATCTATTGGAGGCTAACCACCATAAATAAGGGATATTTAGTATGGTCTTTTATGGATGGTCGAGCATTGTATGTGTGTGTGTCCTAACACCATCAAGACACTAAGTGAGATTTATCGATTATGGATATCATATTATAGGCGATGGTTATTGGATGCTCTCTATGGCCGAGCATGGGTACTTGTTTAGAAAGACATGCCCATTTATGTAGCCTTGTGATGTGTACTTCTCAATGATGTAGATGAATATATATGTGTATATTGGTTTGTAAAATTCTTATCTATTAATTATATTTTTGTCTATAGATGTTAAAAATGTATTATCCTGGTTGACATGTATAAGTTTATTGTGTTCATTCTTATGAATGCCAATATTGTTAGGAAAATTCTGAAATAAGAAGTTATATCATGCTATAATATTTATTATAAGTGATGGTATATTTAATGAAATAGAGTGAATTAGTGTGTTACTATATTTAACTAGGTGAAGAAGGATGTATCATGTTGTTCTTTATGATTAATGTATGTTTAATGGATGGATTTGGAAACTACTTCATGAGGTTAATCTTTTTTATGAATAATTTTGTCGCTTATATCCAAGGAAAAGATATATATTTGAGATTGGGTAAAGAAGTTTGTATACTAATGTGTCTAATCCTTTCATCTTAGTAATTGTTAATTTCAGGAGTAAGTCAAGTCCAAGGGGGAGAGGATGTAATATCTCTCTAACCCTCACATAATAAAGAAGGTATTATGACAATTATCCTACACTTAAATGTAAAGGATGTAAGTATTGAAATGGTGATCAATATAGATAAAAAAAATTGCGATCATCATGATGATAACGTTTCCACTAATATAGTTAATTATGGATGGTTGTATGAATATTTCTATATGGATGATTAGGTGAAAAGGGATGATATCACATCATTTGAGAATGCATGTAATGTTAAAATCCCCTTCCCATAAACTTAATATTTTGTTTTCTTATATGTGTACGTGGATTCCTAGGTATAATGTGGAAATACTCTAATTGTGATAATTAGGAGATGGCCAATTAATAATATTTTTTTAATATTATATTGTGTTATTAACAAGTGGATTTTTTTAACCATGTTTATTATATGATCTTCTTTAGAAAATGAATTATATCTAGGGTAATGCCTTCTATGTCTATTCCCCTAGTTATTTTCTTATGGATTTTTGTTGGCTTCTATGGCATGTTTCCTATTAGAGGTGGGCATGCTCAGTTGATTTATTGTAGATTTCTTATATATAGTGGATCTATGTTTTAAGGCATGAGTATGTTATGATGATCTATATTTTAAGGACCATTCAATGATATTAGAGTTTAAGATTAGTTCTATGAGGTCCTACTAGTTTTATCTTTGATGGTATAATAATAAAATATTAGGGTTTAACGCTTAAGGTTACTTGATGATTAGATGTGAGATAAAGCGATATGATGATTATGTTAGGGTTTTATGTTATAATCTCTTGATAACTATATCATAGATAATGTATTATTTTTATGATGTACTAACATATGTTCGAATGACTACGTATAAGGATTGATTATGGTTACTAATACTATTTTCTAGATGTATATATATAGATGTGTATGTGTGTAGGTGTTTTGTGTTTTGTGTTTTGTGTTTTGTGTTTTGTGTTTTATTTTGGTTGGGATTAATAGATTATATAAATATTTATTTATGTAAATATGATTTAAGTGGGATGATATATATTATGCTTTGGGTAAATTATTTAGCTAATTTTCATTGGTGGGGAGTTGGTTTTCATTTCTGAGTTTAATTTTGGTTTATTCTTTGATTTATAAGTTTTTTTTGCGAGAGTTGGTTGAGCTTTCTATACTCAAGTTTGTGAGGATATTTTTCATTATTGGATGTATTGTTTTGGAGAGGGATGGATACTCATTAAAGGCTATTTTTTCTGAAGTTCAAGAGGATTTTTTATTTTTGTATGTGAGGACAAGATTTTGTTGGAGTTTGCTTTCATTTTTTTGTGCAATTGGTGAGAGATTCTTGTTGGAGCAGACTTATTAGGGAAGGATTGGTGGTTTATTTGGTGTGAATTTTGTTTGGTTTCTTATTGGGAGGAGTTCTAGTTGTTCATGGAGTGTTCTCATGAATTGATCTTCCTCTTTCTCCTTCATTTCTTGGTTTCTCTATAGGACTCTCGCTAAGTTTTCAAAGCCCAATTGTTGATTTTTGTTTTGATCTTTCTTGGAAATGAAAATAAATCTATTTTTTGTGTTTTTATTGTTGTTGTAATTTGGTTCAATTTATGGAAGTTCATTATTGGTTTTGAATTAAAATACTTTTCTCTCTCTTTTTTGTAATATGAAAATGAATCAGGGTTTGCTATCTTTCTAGTTAAAAAAAGTTGTAAATTAGATAACATTATAGAATGATGTAATTTATCCTCTTAGATGATATCCATATTATATTTTTCATTCTAGTTTTGTATTTTAGGCTTTGAGTTCTAATGCCCTGTCCAAATGGATTTTTTAAGGGGCTATGTTTTATTTTTGGTATATTGCAACCCCCTTTTCGGAGCCTTGGCGACCAATTGGTTAGCTTTATGGAATGTAAACAAAAATTTCTCAAACAGGTTTTTTCCTATTTTCAAATTTAGGGCTTACATGTTGGTCAATTTTCCTCTACAACTAGACCCTTCCCAACTACACATGGATAGGCTCAATTGCACAACAAGAGGTATCAATTGCACATAAAAAGACCTTAATTGTGCAAAATGAGGCCCCAAATGTGTATCTCTAAGCCCCAACTATAAATTTGCAAGGATAATTGTGCAGGGGTTAGGTTTGGGGCTTCTTTGGTCTTGGTTTCTCAATCTGACTTGTTCCTAGAGGCAAGATATGAAGTTGTTCCCTATTGCATCTATGTTTGGGTGTCTATATCACCAAATTTTGCGTTGATTTATGTTTTCATATGTCCCTCTATTCTTGGTAGTTAAGAAATCTAGTTGTTACTACACTTGGAAGTGGATTGGATATGTTTGTGCATTTATATATCATATGTCTTCTTTCCATTTTTCTCTCAGTACTTGGTGTAGATGATTCAAGGATGTATTAGGAGATGCTACATCTTTAATTATAATTTCTATTGTAACATCATATTTGTTTCATTATCATTGTAGTTTGGACACTCCCTTAGGGAGATTGATGTAATTTGATGTAATATAATGCACTATATAGTAATCAAAATAATGTGATTCTAGTTTAGTGTTAAGTGGTTCGATATTGGTACCAACGACTATTGTGCCATTAGATGTATCATTATATCTTTACAAAGGTTATCATAGGAATACTTAGTTTGGTGATTAAAATAAACGTAGTGTTAGACATGTATGCTCATGCATTTTTTAATGTTATGTTATTATTATGGATTAGGTTAATTAGCTATTGTTTAAAGAATTACCTTAGTAGTGACATTGGGGAACCTACAAGAGGACTTAGTTAGGAGAATTATTGCCTTCTGTAAGTGAAAAATTTATACTTATTTTTCATGATGAGTTAGTAATGTTGTGTAATTTATTTAAAATATATATATATATATATATATATATATATATATATATATATATATATATATATATATATAGCTATGTTTAATGGTTTAGTTAGTTGTTGTCCTCCAGGGTTCCTTGGTAGGGAGTTACTATAAGTTTTAGGATTTTCAACAATTTTTTATTTTTTCCACATCTTTGGTCAATTATAGCACATTTTTGTAGGAGTCTAGCACATCTGTGGCACTTTCCATCATGTCGAGGGTTTTAGAATTTTAGGGGTTTTGGGCAATTTCTATTTTTTTCATGTATATGGTCAACTATAACACGTTTTTTTAGGTTCCTAGCACACTTGTGACTTTTTTGATTGCACCTAGGGTTTTATAGGTTTTAGGATTTGTGGTAATTTGTATTTCTTTCACATTTATGGTCAACTATAATGCATTTTTATAGGTTTTTGGTGCATCTGTCTATTTTTGGCATGTCTAAGATTTTAGAATTTTTAGGGTTTCCGACAATTTCTGTTATGTCATGTCTATAATCAATTCCAATGCGTCTTTGTTGGGTTTTACCACATCTATGGCTATATCTGATGCATTTCTAGTTCTATCAATTCTAGACTATGATTTGTATTCATAGCTCATTTTTCATCAAATTCTCTTTTGTCTATGCATTTTGTTTCCATGTTAAGGGTTTTGTTGGTTCTACCTTTTTGCAAACTCCTAATGCATCTTTGATATGTTCTATAGGTTGGCTGAGGAATGAAACACATAAACTCAATTGTAGAAGGCCCATTTTCTTTGAATTAGTGTGTTGATCCTTTTGGTTGTAGGTTGTGGTATTTTGGAAAGCTACTAACATAATTATTCTTGTAGGTGTAATATAGGAGAGTTATTATATTTTTATTAGATTAGAAAATGATTCCTTTGGTTCTTTTAAAAAGAACAACTTGTTTGAAGTGTTTGGGTCACATGTCCAATCTATTGTAGAACCCTAGGTGTTCAATGAAATAATCCTCTCCCCCACCTTCACGGATCTTGGGTTTAAGAGAACTCATTGAACATATCTTCTTATTTTTAGGGAGCCTACCTTTTCTATAAAAATTACTCACCCCAAGAGTGACTCAAGCGGTACTTTTCTCTAGTCCACTATATAAATAAGGATTGAGATGAAAGTTAAGATCCCATTAGCATTATCCTTTTTCCTACTTGTCAATTTAAAATGTGTTATACTCTAAGTAAGGTTGGTTTAGATTCTCAGAAGGTGTTGATAACCTCAGATTGTGACTAGAAATCTTAGTAGTGTCCCATCCTATTTTTTACTAAACATCATAGTAATTTCAGTGCAAGGGCATAGCTAGTTTTTCCCCCAAAATAATCACCATATGGATCCCTTGATAAGAGGCATAAATCCCTAGTTTAGCATAAGCTACTTGTATCTTTCCAAGGAAAGGGTTATTGGGTCATCCTTCCAATCCTAGAGGTCCCCACTTGTCCTCTCTCAAAAATAAAAAATAGTGTATACACCCAATCAATGTCCCTACATTTGAGTCCATAGAGATTCCAAGTTGTGGGATTGAGTTATTGCCATGAGATCTTGGTCATAGGGCTAGGAAGTGTTTTAAGTGTATACATTTGAGTTAAACTCTAGTATAAATGAATCTGATCTTGGCCTATAGAACATACACATTACACTCACATTTTGACACAATAGTTTCAGACATTGTCTTCTTGCAAAAAAAAATCAACACTTAGATTTGGTTATTATAGTGTCATAAAATTGCGACCCTAGCAATTTTTGACTGCATTAGGGTCCTCACACATGCGAGTTAGAATCCTCTAGCCTGATTGGAGACCCAAGATTGCTCAGCCTGTAGAAACAACTTCTTCCTTGGCCTCTACATCACCTCATCCGCACTCTGCCATGGAGAAAGGGGTAGGACAGGGGTGTGGTGCCATTTTCCCCCCTTGGATAGGGGTGTGGAACCCTTTTCCTCCTAGGACAGGGGTGTGGCGCCCCTATCCCTACCCTATTTTGCAATAGGACCCTTCCTAGGATTGCATTGTTAGTTGTAAATCAGACAGGAAACTCCCCCGATGTCAGCGCATGACAAAAATTAGATCCAGTAACCTGTATTTAAGGGGGAATTCATCCTCTCATTTGCATAATTTTGATAAGTTTAAGTTGGATAAGATTGGAGTGTTTCAATTTGCATAAGCGATTAAACATTCAAGAGAATTCAAGTATTCAAGCATTTTTTCTAGCATTGAGAATTCTCAAGTATCTCTTCAAGGCTAGGTGTTGCATTCAAGTCAAGGATTCAACCATTGAAGAGGAGATTGATTTCAAAATTCAATTCCACACAAACACTTCTATCAACATTTTTACTACAACCCCCCTTGAGGTAATTTATAATTCAATCTTTCATTTACATCTACTTGCAAGTACTTTCTTTCATTACTTGGTTAATTCCAAAACTGGGGTTTGGCGTAAAGGCAAACCCCCAATCCCAACCCATTTTCCTCTCTTTTTTTTGTATGGGTTGCAAGTGCATAATTGTACTTTTAGATTTGGGATTCATTTACAGAGGTAGAAAAATCCATTTTGTTTCGCAAATTTTTCGAAGAAATGTGTACATTCCTGCCATGGTCCAGGCAACTTTTTGCTACTACAGCCTCCCTTGAGGTGATTTCCAATTCAGTCTTTCATTACTTGGTTCATTCCAAAACTGGGGTTTGACCTGAAAGCCAACCCCCAATCCCAACCCATTTTCCTGTCTTTTCTACGTGTAGGTTGCAAGTGCGCAGCTGTACTTTTGGATTCGGGCTTCATTTGTAGATGTGGAAAAATCCTTTTTGTTTTGTGGATTTTTTGGAGGACCGTGTACATTCCCACCATGGTCTAAGTAACTTTTCCTTAAATTCACAGGGCGACTTCGTCTCAACATATTACTGCCAGATCCAGGTGCACAGCTTCATCCCATTCTTTGATGTCAAGTTATAATCAATTCTTTGTCACTTTTACACTACATAATTCAATCAATTTCCTTTCCATTTCAAACAAGGAAGAGGGGATCAACTTAACATTCCCAATTCATTCAAAATTCAATCTACCATCTTCATGTGGAGAGATTTAATCTAGTGAATTATCCTCTCCTCTTCCTAATGTAACATGGTAAAAAATGTTGTAAGGGTAATCAATAGCGAAACTCTCATTTCTCTTTGAGGGAAAGGGTAATTTTCCTCTTGATCTATCATTCACCAATTTTCCACCTTTACATTTTGGTGATCTTGTCATCTTCCATGCTTTCCTTGAAACAACATTGCATATTTTTCATTTAAAAGTTTCAAACTTAGAGGTTAAATCATTCAAAACCCTAGTTTTTAATTAAAATTGAACTTGTGATTTGTAAAAATTGCTTGTGGTTATCTTAGATCTGAAAAATTGTTTTGATTGTCAAATTCAATTTCCTCATTGTCTTGTTCAATTTGCAATTAAAATTTCCAAAATTTAGAGGTTACTTGTTAAAACCCCAATTTTCAAAAATCATCTTGAAATTTGTGCAAAAATTGGATTTGCATTTAATTTTAAGATTTTTTATTGTTCTCAGATTTGTCTGTAATGCTACAATTCAAATTTTCAATTTCCCCCCTTTTTCCCAATGTTCAAATTTAAAATTTAGGCTGTTAGGTCATCAAACCCTAATTTTTAAAATTGATTGGATTTTGTGTGAATTTCAAATTAATTTCATTTACATTAATATTACTAAACATTTTCCAAGGTGGCCCTATCCATTAGGTTTGACCCTTTTCAAAATTGCAATTCAATTCCTCTTTTGCTTCAAAACCCTAATAGTGTCCTAATTTCACATTTGCACCTTCATTTCACCCATCTAGAGATCGTAAAATTCACCAATTGTTTGGTGTTAGCTTTAAAATCATCGTAATATCCATCCCTAAAAATTTCAAAAAAAGTTGGTCAGACCATGTGCGTTCCTGCCATGGTCCTCGAATTTTTTCCCAAAATTTTGAGAGACTGTTATGACTATATTTAATAGCCTAAATATAGAAGATTGGCTAATTTATCAATATTTGATCCCTCTAGAATCGGAAATACCTTCAAAATTCAACATTTCAAATTTCAAGAAATTTTTTTAAATTAAGAGGTTAATTATAGTTTGCCCTGATTTTAAAATTTCTAATTTTAAAATTAAGTGGTATTCCCTTGGCCCTAATTTTAAAATTCCAATTTCCTTTCATTTTTGGAAATTGTGTCATCCTCTTCTTCCAACAAAGTTCAAATTGTGTAATCATTATCTTCTTAAATTTTGCATTAATCAATTTTGTAAGCTTTTGAATTTTTCCTTCTAGTGCATGAGTTTTACCACTATTATTCCTACCTATCCTATCCCTGTTAGACAAAGCATTAGAATTAAGGCTTCACAAGGTTTAATTACCAAGGAGATGGAGACAACTTTGGGTGACTTCTTCAATGAGGATCATGCTAATTCTTCCCATCCTAATCATGTGCCTATTCAACCCATTAATGGATCCCATGATGAAGAAGAATCCTTAACTTGGGTTTCTTTAGATCAACTTTCTACATTGGACAATCAATTTGATAGCTATCAACAATGGATGTCCCAAGAATACCTTAATAGTGAAGCTCTTCCATTAATTGAAGGTCTTAAGTGCATGTTTCAAAGTGATAATAATAGAATTGATATGTTGCGTGGCATTGCACATATTATTGATTCTAATGTCATGCCTATCAAGAGTTGTGTCGAAACCCTAGGTTACTCACAACCTTCAACACAAGTCAATTATTCTATTCCTTTGACTATTCCTATGGCCACTTCAACTCAAAATTTCATTCCTACAAACATTGGTCAGGGGGACAATCCCTCTTCTTCATTTAATCCTCCATCTTTACCTATGTCTTCCATGAGTGTCCCTATTATTCCTCAACCAATCAGTGTGATACAATGAGGCAATTCCTTCAACAACTTTATTCCTCCTTTAAGTGTCCCTTTTCCAACCCAATCATCAGCCATGCCTACCTATCATAATGCCCCACCACCTTATTCTTAGTCCATGCCTTCTTTCAATACTATCACACTACCTTCTCAATAACCTATTTCTAACATCAATTCTTCTACCAAAATGACAATTAACAATCTTGCTCAAACCGTGTCTTCCTTACAACAACAAATTGCTTCCATGATTCAATCCAAGTTTAGTGTGCCCACCTTTGATGTTGCGAGCCCACTTTCTTTCGATATTATTAAAGCCATGCGACCTAAACATGTTGAGATCCCTCAATTGGAACTCTATAATGGAAAAGGTGATCCTCTTATGAATGTCAAAACATTTCAAACCTTGTGTACTAATTTTGCTTAAGATCAAAAATTGCTTGCAAAACTATTTACAAGAACACTAAGAGATAAGACTTTACAATGGTATTTCTCTTTGCCTTCTTATTCTATCACTTCCTTTCAACAACTAGCAAATGCTTTCATCCAACAATTTCAAAACAACATTGGTCCTAAAATCACTTTGACTAATTTAATGCATTATAAACAAGGTGTTAAAGAAATAGTGACTGATTTCATTTGTAGATATAAGCATTTTTTTTCTCAAATTTCTTTTCATGTACCTGATAATGATATTTAAATAATTTTCATTTCTAATTTACAAAAATATATCCATGAAAAGTTTATTTTGTCTAAGTTTACTTCCTTTTCGCAGTTGTGTGCAACACTCCACAATTATCAACTAGTTGTTAGTCAAATGGAGCAATTCACTCCTATGGCTCTGAGTGATAAGGGGGAGAGTGTTCAAAAACCGTTTGCGAAGTTCAAATGAAAAAAAATATTCATCAAGTTCAATGATCCAATCAACAACAACCGCGTGAATGCTACAATAGGTGTTCCTTCTATTTCTAAATTTTTCGAAAGAGAAAGATAGTTTACTCCTTAAAATGAATCTTTACATGGTAGTGTCTTAGTTGTTTCATACAAATATTATCAAACTTCCTCCTATAATACAAATTGACCCTTCCGAACATGCATCTCCTTATTTTGATAACAATTTCTTTTGTCAATTTCATCGTTAACCTGGTCATGAAACTGACAAATGTTTTGCATTAAAAAATAGGATTCAAGACTTGATTGATAATAATACTATATCTATGGTAGGTGTGAATGATAAATAAAATAAATTAGGAGGTCCTCCGAATCAAAATCTTAACATTTTCACTGATCCCTTGCCATCTCATATCTCTAACATTATTGAGATTGTGCCTAATTCTCTCTCTTCTGAAGAATTCACCTCTATGGCTCCAAAATTGGTTAATAAGGTAGAAACATAGGATACGCCTAAGGATCCTTGTATTAAATTTGACCCTAGCGAGACCATTAGAGCACCTGATGGCCCTTTATACATAGTGGCGAAGGTTAAGGATATCCCTTGCCATGGTGCCCTGATTGATCCCTCTTGTATGGTTAATGTCATAACTGAAGAGCATCTTTTCACTCTACGATTACATAAACCAATATATGATGCTTCTAATGTGGTTGTAAAGCTATTTCATGGCTTCTCTTGTCCTACTATTGGTTCTATCACAATTTCATGTGAAGTTGGGCTATCCTTTGCTATCTTCCATGAAGGCTATTGCTTCTCCAATCCACAATTATCTTAAATTTTCTCACAATGGAGAAATCATAACCATGAACCATATCTTAATTCGTCCATCTGAAAGAAGCCCTGGTGTTCCTATTGATTTCTTTTGGCCTAGACAATTTCAATCTCTTCCATCAAGGAGTGATGCTCTTTTTCAATCTTATCAAAAATAGAAGAGCAATATGATAGTATCCTTAAGTCAACCTAGTTCCCCAACACTTGACATCCCTATTATTCTTCAAGATGAAGTTCTTCCCCTCACGGATAGAACTAATCTCCCTCATAAGGAAGATAATCCACCTACCCCTATGGATGTGACTTTACCTTCTCTAAAGGAGAACAACAATATTCTTCCTAAGGTTAGACCTATACCTCCTCCTCCTGATGGACCTGGTCTCCTTCCTATACCTAATATTCCTCCTTTCTATGGTGCAGTTCCACCTCCTTCCTCTTATCGAGGGAAGAGGCCTGCTTATCCTATTGTTCAACTAAAAAGACCTCAACCTAAACCTTCCACTATCAAGGAGATAAATATTCCTACTTGTTCAAATATTCCTCCTCCTTCTTAGCCTTCCACTAAGACTCAATGGAATCAATGTGCGAGAGAATGTCGATGAAGACATCGTGTTTAAGCTTGTGAAGCTATCCCTCAAAATACTCAATCTCATCAGACTCCAACAGTTGACATGATTCCCTTTTCTCCTAAGCAATATGTTCAAGCAACATCTCCAAATCATAAGTCGCATAAAACATGTGATGTTTTTACTCCTATTTGTGTTCTTGCTCCTCTTTCTCTAAACTTTGATGAAGAAATGGTGAAAATTTTATTCATAATGGCAATACAACTCCTAATGCTTTTGACAGTGAGTATGAGTATGTTGATGTGGATAAGCATTTATCATATGAGTTTTCACAAACTCTAATCTTAGCTCCTAGAATCAAACAAATTGACTTGCAACATAAGCATAGTCCTTGTTTGGATCTTGTGATAGATCCATCTGCTATGCTTGATGTCGCTCCTCTGACATGTTGCTCGTCTTCCTGAAATAGTGATCAACAAGATTGGGAGGTGGATGTCATGCTAGACTAGCAATATTAGCACTAAAAATCTTTCTCTCTCTCCTTTATTTCTCTTTTGTGACCATTCTTCTATGTGTATCTCCATTCTTCTATTATTCCCTTAATGTCTACTTGGGGATGATGCAAAGAATTAAGATCTTTTCTTGGTCTCTTTCATGTTGACTCAAAAGAAATCCCCTCTTCCCTTTTATTCTAAGGTAGTGTGCTTCTTTGGGGAATGAAGATTATTAAATGCATATACATACATGATCTACATGAGTTATCATACATCATACTGACCCAGAGGAAAGCAACACTACAACGTGTTTTGTGTTTATTATCATTGGGTTTATACCTTGATTGGGGGCTACATCCTTGCTATAATGTGGGGGCATACACTCTGCTCATACTTTCCTTCCTGTGCTACTTAAAATTACTTAGTGAACTTTATTTTTCTTTGTAATCTTTGGTATCCTTGCTTTCATGACTCATAGTGAAGGGAACTTTGCTACTTGCAGTCATGGTTCTCCCCTTCTTGATCCTCCCTTTTTACTTTGTCAATCAAATTTGTAAGATTCTAATTCCACTGGGGGCTTGGCGTATCTTGCCTCCTTGACATGGTAAAAGTATTTCAATCTTCTTTCTTTGAACTTTACCGATAGTATTGGAGTACGCTTATACTCCCGCTAAAGTGGGGGCTAAATGTAGTGTCATAAAATTGCGACCCTAGCAATTTTTAACTACATTAGGGTCCTCACACATGTGAGTTTGAATCCTCTAGCTTGATCAAAGACCAGAGATTTGCTCCACCTATAGAAATAACTTCTTCCTTAGCCTCTGCATCACCCCATCCACACTCTTCCTTAAAGAAAGGGATAGGATAGGGGCATGGTGCCACTATCTCCCCTTGGATAGGTGCGTGGCACCCCAGTCCCTACCCTATTTTGGGGTAGGAGCCTTTGTAGGGTTGCATTGTTGGTTGTGCATCAGGCGGGAAACTCCCTCGATGTTGGCTCATGATGAAAATCAGATCCACTAACATGTATTTAAGGGGGAATTCATCCTCTTATTTACATAATTTGGATAAGTTAAAGTTGGATAAGATTATAGTGTGTCAAGTTGCATAAGCAATCAAGCATTCAAGAGATTTCAAGCATTCTTTTGTAGCATTGAGCATTCTCAAGTTTCCCTTCAAGGCTAAGTGTTGCATTCAAGTCAAGGATTCAACCATTGAAGAGGAGATTGATTTCAAAATTCAATTCCACACAAGCACTTCTATCAACATTTCTACTACAACCTCCCTTGACGTGATTTATAATTCAGTCTTTCATTTACATCTACTTGCAAGTACTTTCTTTCATTACTTGGTTAATTCCAAAACTGGGGTTTGACCTAAAGGTAAACCCCCAATCCCAACCCATTTTCCTCTCTTTTTTGTGTATGGGTTGCAAGTGCACAGTTGAACTTTCAGATTTGGGATTCATTTGCAGAGGTAGAAAAATCCATTTTGTTTCACGGATTTTTCGGAGGAATGTGTACATTCCTGCCATGGTCCAGGCAACTTTTCCTCAAATTCGCAGGGCAACTTTGTCTTGACATATTACTACCAGATCTAGGTGCGCGACTTCATCCCATATTTCGATCTCAAGTTTTAATCAATTCTTTGTCACTTCTACACTACATAATTCAATCAATTTCCTTTCCATTTCAAACAAGGAAGATGGGATCAACTTAACATTCCCAATTCATTCAAAATTCAATCTACCATCTTCATGTGGAGAGATTGAATCTAGTGAATTATCCTCTCCTCTTCCTAATGTAACATGGTGAAAAACGTTTGAAGGGTAATCAATAGCAAAACTCTCATCTCTCTTTGAGGGAAAGGGTATTTTTCCTCTTGATCTACCATTAACCATTTTTCCACCATTATAGTCACATTTCACAAGCTTTAAAAGTTTGGACAAAAATGAGAAAAAGCATTTTTCACTATAAATGTATTTGTGACACTTTCTAATGTGTGCATGATCATTCTAGTCGCGTCTATGTTCATTTCCAGTGCATTTTTGAGAATTTATATAATGTTTTGTAAACTTCTAGTGTGTATACAAACAAGAACATTTAACAATATTTCAAACTAAGAAAACGTGTTTTTAGAAATTATCGTCGTGTTTATGCAACCTGCTAACACATATCTAAGAAATCATATTGCATATCATATTTGGACAAGTTTGAAAACAAACACTGCAACCATGAAACTATATTTCTAGACTCTAAAGTTGTGTATTTAGAGCATCCTAACGCATCTGTGGATTTATACGATCCTGGGATAAAATAAATGAATATATAAAAAAATTATTTAACTAGGCTAGGACAATTTTAACTGTCTACACAGACAAACATGTAAGCAGTAATATTTTTATATATAATATAAAAAGAGATCAAAGTAATATTGATATACCTATAATCTTTACAAAACTTTATGAAAGTTACCTATATAGTAATATCTTTTAACAAATCTTGCATAACTTTTTCTAAGAAAAAATGCTATTCAGTAAAGTAATTTAAATAGATTAACACTTAAATATATAAGAATATTGCACACAAAGACACACACACACACACACACACACACTTCCTTTAACAGATGTTAATTTTAAATCCATCTCTTTTAGATATTATTATTAGTTTTTACTTATATTTATTTATATTATATTTTACATAATAGTATTTGATTATAAATAATATCATTACTTTAATTTATGTAAATATTTATGATATGGCACACTTTCAACCATAATATATTTTGTTCTTTTCCTACGTGCAGGTTCAATATGATCATAGAGAGTGCTACAAATGAGTAAGGTAGAAAACGAAAAAGAATCTTAGACCTCAAATAGGTAGAATTCCCTAGACTATGGCACCCTTGAATCATGTCCAACACTTTTCAATTGATTTTCAAATAGACAAATCTATAGATCCTTTTGATACAAATTTTGGAACCTTCTGCTAATGAACAAACCCTCTGATTGGGGTACCCTCCAATTGTGTTTGAGATTTTCTACTCCAAATTGCTACTATAAGATCTTTTGTATCTCCTAATTCCATATTTGTGCTACTGTGTTGATTTCTAGTTCTATATATTACTATTTATGTCAAAGGTTATCAATTTCTACTCATTTATCCTAGTTCATTCAGACACAGTTCACAATATCAAATTAATTGCACAAAAAGGAGTCATAATTTAACCTTAGTGCTTAGCTCTCATATTAATACTATTGTTGAACCTAGTTTATGCTTCCCAAATGATAATAGAATTGTAAATATGAGATCTTAGTTTGCATTACTATGCTAGGATTCTCATTTTCTTCATTTCATGGACCATTTTTTTCACAATTTTATTAATAAATAGAAAAATATGTCCAATCATAAAGAAAAAGAATACATCTTTTGGAATTATACATCATCATCTATAAAAGTTTTTAATTTCATCAAAATTTTGAAATTTTCTTAACCACATTATTATAGTTAATTTTTATCTTGTTGTCTTTCTATCACCTTGAAAAGGATACTTACTAGATATCACAAAGACAATCTAAAGAAAAAAGGCCCATATAAATGAAACATCTACAATTAAAGGGAATGCCCTCTTAATATGTAAGACAAAGGCCTACCATTCACTTGTAAAATTATAACGTCTCTTACAAAAGCCTTCAGAAAACTTCATAAGAATATGTGCATAGTCTACTTTCAATAAGCTACCAAAAGCATTTCCAGTGCTTTCATAGATTAATTTACACTAGAGATGTTACAAAGGTAGAATAGGTAGACTCACACAAATATACAATTTATCAATAGACTCTTTTTCAAGGATTGAAAGAGGGAATGATGAATCAAGAGAAAGTGGAAATTGAACATTTGACCATCAATAACTAACGTTTCCTCTCCATCATTAGAAGAATTAAAAGCAACCACAAAAAAAATCCTACAATAGGGGTTTATTTCTATCTTACCCTCAACAAGTGGATTTTAGTGCTAAAAAATCCATCAATGTAGATTTAGGAGTGAAGACCACAAACGACTAAATCTACAAATCAAACATTTATTCAAGAAGTAAATTTTAGTATCAATACTTCTTGCCTTTGAATCACCACATTAACAACAATAGCATAAAGAAGAGGTGAATATTTTTTATATTAGTGTAAAGGATTGTTAGAGGATTTACTAGAAACCACCTCTACATACAAAAGACAAGGGAATGGTTGAGGCACTAGATTTTCTAAACCCGCATTCACATAAAAAATATAGACCCCTTCAACTAAAACACCATGTACCTTCACTCCAACCACTAACACATCTATAAAATTAAAAAATTTAAGATAGAAAAATACACAACACAAAATACATTTCTATTTAATTATATATTTTAACTAAATACTAATACCATACTTTTTTCTTCTATTTACTAATAGCTGAAATTTTTATTTACTTGTGTCACATTTTATATTAATATAATATTTAGAGGGCAAATCTTAAATATTAAAATAGAATTTTACTTCGATCATTTAAAATTATATATGTACAAAATGTTAAAACTTTATTTGACATCATTTTCTACAAAGGGTACTCATAAATTATTTGACATTTTTAGATTCCAATCGTGGGAAGATCTTAAACGGATGAAACGTTAACTACAATGTGCCATGTGCAATTGAATAAATTAGGTCTAAAATACGAAAAATAACATGTGTTTTTACATTTACTTGACAAGAAATAGATTAAAATTTGCAATCAAATTCTTGAAAAAGTATCAAAACAAATATTAATTACATATGTAGAAATCCAACGAGTTAAGATTAGTTGAATTTACAAATGCTAGTAGCTTATAGTAAATTTAAGATTGGGGCTCAATTGTAGGGCATTTCCTACATATAAAAATTTATGAGCTAAATTAGTTTTTATTTTCTTAGGAATCAGGACATGTGACTTAGAAAAATAAAATATAAATAAAGGTAAGAATTGAGAAAATATTATTGAGTAGACTAAAATTTATATTTATAGTAAAAAATATTAAGGGGGTCTTTAATCTTAAGCTTAGACATATTTATTAGAAAAAAATATTTTTGTTACATCAACATTTTTAGTTATAATATTATGGAGCTATTAGAGGTGTCATCCCAACGACAAGAGTATTAAAAAAAAAATCATCGTAACAAGAAGAGCACATAAAATGAATTAACTAAACTTCTACTCAAAACTGATGAAAGGGTGATAGATTCTTAAAACAAGAAAATTATAGTATAGAAAAGTCTTCTTTTTCAAATGCAAACTTAGCACCATATGACCTCTCAGTTGTATTTTATACAACATTTTATCATGTTATACTTTATTCCAATATATATTATCATCCTCATTTTATTAAAAGTGTTCTAGAAGATTATGTAGATTGGTTTATGTATTATAAAAATGATTCACATACACCCTAGTCATTAGCATTGTTAAATCCAACTCACCAACAAGCATTGTTGACTTTTTCAGTTTGAGTAATGAGAATGTGCACTTTAGTAGGTTTTAAATGCTTAAAACAACAATGAAATGTATACTAAAGTTTTTGGGCTAGAATAAGTAGTAGCTATAATTGAACCATCCATAGTAATACCAACAAGAAACACCTTAGGGAGACAAAATCACTCACCTTACCTTGACCTAAATTAGCTAAAAAAAAGGTTATTATTTGATATAGGCACTTCCATGGTCTCCCTTGAAGAACTAAAAATTGTTCAAACTTTTTAAAGGTATCATAAATAAACTTGTCC
Source organism: Cryptomeria japonica (assembly GCF_030272615.1). Taxonomy (NCBI): domain Eukaryota; kingdom Viridiplantae; phylum Streptophyta; class Pinopsida; order Cupressales; family Cupressaceae; genus Cryptomeria; species Cryptomeria japonica. Next base: position 183,519,154 of record NC_081408.1, read on the forward strand.
CTTTCAATTTTAATGATAAAAGACCACTATTAATCTTATTTGTTTTGAGATATTGGAGTGGAGATATTTGCATCATCAATTGAATTTAGGATTAGTTTATTTATAGATAAATGTTATAAATATGCTCATTTCACCAAGGTATTTTTTAGAAGATGGCGACTTAATAATATGAGAAGTAGCAACAATATGGTGCACATGGAGGAATTTATAATAAAATAATGTTTTTTTTCTAATCCAATTGAACTTGTTTCAATTTTCAACCACAATTTGTTAGGAAAATACTTAAGAAAAGCAATCTTCACTTGAATATAAGCAATTTTTGAGTAAATTAAGCCATATTTTAATAGGAATTTATGGATAAAAATATACCTAATGCATTCACATTTCCTTAAAATTAAGAGTCAAGCAATAATTGTAATACAATTAAAGGAAAAATATATCCATACATAGGCCTACATAAAAGATGAAAAATAAGGTGTTTTTAGCAAAATATGGCTATCCCAAAATTAGGGTCCTTTTCTTAAAATGAAATCTTTATCCTCATAAAAATTACATTATAATACTAAAAACCTTTGAGTGTAAAAATTGTTATTACTTCTACACTATATATCTTCCACTTATTTATACTTTGTGTATGTAAAATTACTAAGATATACCCAAAAATCAATTAATTATATAAAAATTACATTACTAGAGTTTCCTTCATCTTCTAACGAAAATTATAGCCTAAAAGAGACAACTAAATGATTTGTTGAGTAGGGTATTGTATCAACCTTTTTATCTATGCGATGGTTTCGTAACAACATGTACGACATAAGAGGACTTGACATCTATCGTCGCATGATTTTCATAAGAATTTGAAACACCAATAAATACTAGATCGTACCTTACTTCTTTTGAAGTATCAAAAATAATGAACCCATAAAATAACACCTTTCACAATTCCTTCTTTACACTAGAATACTAAATGATGCAGATGCAATCATATTATTTTGTTTAACATTTTCTATAGGAAGTTATCTAGAAGATTTGTTGTTTCCAAAATAGTGGAGACAATAATAACAATATTACTAGACCCATAAAAATAACATCATTTGTTGTTAACTATAATTGATCCTCAAAATACTATACAAATCTATCATTTTAAGTTTCAATAGTAATTCAAAAATAAATAATATTTTAAATTTTGTATCCAAGCTAATACATTTATAAGTATGTGTAGTGTCATAAATTGTAACTGATCCAATTTATATGTCAAGTTGATGCTCCTACTTTAGTGTTTCCTATCTACATCTCCTCTTTAGGTCTGGTTTGACCCTATTCTCCAACTTTGATGTCACAAACAACATTTGATGGGCTGCATCTTTGGGGTCCCTCTCTCATTTCTCTTTGTATTGGTCATGTTTGTAGGAGGTTAGGGATGCAGAGCACCCTGGTTTGGACCAAGGCACCCCAAAACACCTCGTACACATGACCATTGGATGTAATTGGTAAATTACCTACGAAAACCTATATAGAGACATCCTATCAATTCATTTTTACATTCATGAGATACCTAAACTATTCATACATTCCTAAGCCATTCATCATTAAGAATCTTTAGACTTATGGAGAAATGTTATATCAATCTTGATGCAAGATTGTGTGTGTGTGATTAAGGTTTCTTATGTCCATGTATTTTTCATTCCATTAGATTCAACGTTTGGGATTATATTCAAAAATAATTACATCACCATCAACAATTGCATATCTGAGGTATATCTCTTTAACATTTATTTTAGTATTTTCATTATTTTATTCAAGGTTAATTCTAAAACCAAGGTTTGACTTAGGCAAACCCCTATCAACAACATCTTTCCCTCTCATTTTATGTGGAAGCAATAGGTGCAAGAGTTGTACTTGAGAATTCGTGTAGTGTTGATTGTGACAAATAGGTTCAGCTTGTGATGATAAAACATTTGTAGGACTAGGGCTAATACATGTTAACTGGTCCTAAAAAATCAGGCCAAACTTTTGCGAATAGGCTATGAATATATTCTTGTGCCTTGATCTCAGTTTATGGGTTCATGGGACATCTTTAGCATTCCTTTTTTGCCAAGTTACTTCAAATATCTCTCATTTTTCCCTAATGTCATAACTACATTCTAAATTCAACTAAGAAAGAGGATAATCATTCCTAACCAATGAATCCAATCAAAATCTTATCCCTTTCCTCATTTAGATAGTGGATCATGGTTCACCATTTCATGCATTCTCTTTCTTTTTTTATGTGATCGCTTATGTTCTTGTGATAGCATTCTGAGAATGCTATTAGTCATTGAGACATTTAATTATCAAGGTCTCTTCAACTAGCTAACTTGGAGCCTTTTTGTATTTTGTTTTGTGTGTATTTTGTAATTGTTTTCCTGTTAGTCTTTGTCTTGTTCTTTGTGTCCTTGCATGTGATTGTGTTAGTTAAGATCCTAAGATTGGGGACTTGGTTTCTTGAAATTAGTGATGTCTTATCTCCTTGTGATCTTTCTCCCTATTTCTCCCATCTTTCATATTTCTACTTTACTACAAGTATTTGGATAGGCCCATACTCCCGTTAAAGTGGTGGTTAAATGTAGCATTATAAATTTTATCCAGTCCAATTTATACCTCATCTTGGTGCTCCTGATTTAGAATGTCCTAGATCTCCATCCCCTCTCTAGGTCTAGTCTAACCCTATTCTCAAACTTTGATGTCATGGGCAACATTTGGCAAGCTCCATCCCCGGTTTCCCTCTCCCATTTATCTTTGTATTGGTCTTGTTTGTAGGAGAACCAGGGCATCCCAACACACCCAGGTCCCCCTTAAACATGCCCCAATTTGAAATGGGGTAGGTCCTCTATCTCATTGATGGCTTCTAGCCCTCGTGGTTACACATGAATGTTAGATATCAGTGGTGTAGGAGCACCCATGGTGTAAGGAAAATATATGGTCAAAGTAATCATTTGAAATATAATTGATATTTGAAGGTCATTTATAATGTATTTGAATCCATTTGGAATTATTTGTAAGGCTTGGAAGCCTAAAAATGTAAGCAAGTCCTGATTATGTCCTAGTTGTCCATATAGGCCCTTATAGGTCAAGATGGTCAAGATTGTATAAAAGGACATGAGAAGGATATCAAGTATGTAAAAGGTATTAAATAGATTATTTGGACATGTTTAGATGGTTTTTAAAATTTGGAGAGTCATTAGGAAAAAGTGTCAAAGTTGCAAGAAAATTGCAAAAGTGCAACATTTGCAAAAATGTAAAAGTGCAAAAATTGCAGATAATGTTGTAAAAGGGAAGATGAAGGGTCATCAAGGTAGTTGGATGTTTTATAACTAACAAAGAGTCTATAAATATGTTTTCATGGTCGAACCAAATCATTATTGGAAGAATAGAGAAGAAAGGAGAACATTTTGGATACATTTTGGTGCATTCTACTATTGTTATTTTGGTTGGGTTTCCAGTTTTTGTGTTGGTTCTAGGCCTTGTATGACCATGTATGGCCTAGAAACCTTTGTATATGTATGACGGATAGATAGATATGTTAATTATATTTCTTTTCCTTTTGTTTTGGAGTGATTATGTTTATAAATTAAGAAGAGATGGAAGTTTTGGTGAAAGTTGTTAATTGCAGATTTGATACTTCTTGAGAACAGTCACATTGCAACATATGGTATGAACTCATATGAGATTATTAAGACCTATAACTAGACTCATTGGAAAGATATGTGAATAATATTTCTTTTCCCTTTGGTTTGAGGAGTTTTTGTTTTTATTTGTGGAAGTTATGAAGATTTTGGCGAAACTAGTTTTGAATGGTCTTAAACGAAGTTGCTGGAAAAGGTTTGTACTTATCTTGTGATTTCACCATTGGAAAAATTAATGACTTGAATATTATGGAAGTAGGCTCAGAGGGCTTTCATTTTAGTATGGTATTTTTTTATTTTGGTTAAGTATTTGTTGTGAAATATGATGCCCTAGTAGGCAGCAAGCATACATTTTCCAGATTTATGACAGTCAAACTTTTTATTGAACCGTTGGATCGTTATGAAGTTTAGATATATTGTTTATAATACAGTTATTCAGGGTGTGACCGAAGGGATTGAGATTTTTAGAATATGTTAAAAAGTTATAGACCTTTGTGTATAGGTCTATCCAAAGGGGCAGCAAGTTGGCAAGTTTGATACCTAGATTAAGTTTTCTTGATTGATTGATTGTTGAAGAATGATGAAATATGCCTCTAATAAATTGTTATCATGATTAAAATATGGATGGATCAACATGATCCTATATTTGTGATTAGTTTTTCAATATTCTCTACATCAAATTGGTATCAGAGCTAGAAGAGTTTGAGTGTGTGGGTAGAGCGCTGAAGGAGGCAATCCCCACCAGGACCTAGCCCATGAGATTGTTTATTTGATTCTTGTGATTAAAGTTTCTTGGTTGTAGGTTTGGTGCAGGTTCACTCAGCTGCAAGTGGGTGGACAGGAAGGTCTACCAGAGGGGGCCATAGGAGATGGTCCAAAGGGCCTAAGAAGGAGGTCCAATGTGTCACCAAGAGTCTTGGGGAGAGAGGCAAGAGAGGACTCCCAGGTGAGGGACATAAGTGGTTGGGTGTTTGTAGCAGCTTGGAGGAGTGGAATTCAGATGAGAGATGCACCATTGAAAGAAGCTAGTATAAACTCCATTGATAGGAGTCTTGATTGAAGTAGAATGTAGTAGAGGCATCATATTACTCATTTCCAAGAGACTTGGAAATCTTTCAAGGCCGGTAGTATGGTGCAGGAGCACCCATGGTGTAACGCAAATATATGGTCAAAGTCATCATTTGAAATATAATTGATATTTCAAGGTCATTTATAATGTATTTGAATCCATTTGGAATGATTTGTAAGGCTTGGAAGCCTAAAAATGTAAGCAAGCCCTGATTATGTCCTAGTTGTCGATATAGGCCCTTATAGGTCAAGATGGTCAAAATTGTATAAAAGGCCATGATAAGGCTATCAAGTATGTAAAATATATTAAATAGATTATTTGGACATGTTTAGGGGGTTTTTACAATTTGGAGAGTCATTAGGAAAAAGTGTCAAAGTTGCAAGAAAATTGCAAAAGTGCAGCATTTGCAAAAATCTAAAAGTGCAAAAATTGCACATAAAGTTGTAAGAGGGAAGATGAAGGGTCATAAAGGTAGTTGTATGGTTTATAAATACCAAAGAGTCTATAAATATGTTGTATTGGTCGAACCAAATCATTATTGGAAGAATAGAGAAGAAAGGAGAACATTTTGGATACATTTTGGTGCATTCTACTATTGTTATTTTGGTTGGCTTTCCATTTTTTGTGTTGGTTCCAGGCCTTCTATGACCATGTATGGCCTATAAATATTTGTATATGTATAATGGATAGATAGATATGTTAATTAAAATTCTTTTCCTTTTGGTTTGGAGTGATTATGTTTAGAAATGAAGAAGATATGGAAGTTTTGGTGAAAGTTGTTAATTGTAGATTTGATACTTCCTGAGAACAGTCACATTACAGTGTATGGTATCAACTCATATGAGATTATTAAGACCTATAAATAGACTCATTGGAAATATATGTGAATAATCTTTCTTTTCCCTTTGGTTTGAGGTGTGTTTTTTTTTATTTGTGGAAGTTATGAAGATGTTGGTGAAAACTAGTTTTAAACTGTCTTAAATGGAGTTGCTGGAAAGGGTTTGTACTTATCTTGTGATTTCACCATTGGAAAAATTAATGACTTGAATATTATGAAAGTAGACTCAGAGGGCTTTCATTTTAGTGTGGTGTTGTTTTATTTTGGTTAAGCATTTGTTGTGAAATATGATGCCCTAGCAGGCAGCAAGCATACACTTTCCAGATTTATGACAGTCAAAATTGGTCTCGGTGTAGAGATGATAAATTTTTATTACACCATTGGATCTTTATGAAGTTTGGATATGTTGTTTATAATACAGTTATTCAGGGTCTGAATGAAGGGATTTGGATTTTTAGAACTTTTTAAAATGGTATAGACCTCTGTGTATAGGTCTATCCAAAGGGGTAGCAAGTTGGCAAGTTTGATACCTAGATTAAGTTTTCTTGATTGATTGATTGTTGAAGAATGATAAAATATGCCTCTAATGAATTGTTATCATGATTAAAATATGGATGGATCAACATGATCCTATATTTGTGATTGGTTTTTCAAGATCCTCTACATCAATCAGTCTAATTGATAATTTACCTAGGGAACCCTATATAAAGACATCCTATCAATTCATTTTGACATTCAAGAGTTACCTAAAGTATTCATTCATTCTTGAGCCATTCATCATTAAGAATCTTTAGAGATTCAAGGATTCATATTCATCATTGAAGCATTGTGGAGAAAAGTTACATCAATATTCATGTAAAAATATGCATGTGATTAGGGTTTTTAATGTCCATGTGTTTGTCATGCTATTACATTCAACAATTTTAATTACATTCAAAGAGAATTCCAACATCATCAACAATTATATATCTTAGGCATATCTCCTTAACATTTATTTCAGTATTTGCATTATTTTATTTAAGGTCAATTTTTAAATTGGGGATTGACTTGGGCAAACCCCTATCCACAAAAATTTTCCCTCTCTTTCTATGTGCAATAAATAGGTGTAGGAGTTATACCCGAGAATTCTAGCAATGTCGATAGTGACGAAAAGGTTTAGCTTTTGATAATAGAAAATTTGGAGGATTAGGGAAAGTTTGTGCTACTTGTTCTCAAAACAAGTTTTGAATCTATTTTTTGGCTCAGATCTCAATCTGTGGGTCCATGAAAAACTCATAGCATTTTTTATTCATCAAGCTACTTCAAATATCTCTAATTTTTCTCTAATTTCATAGCTACATTCCAAATTCAATTAAAAAAGAGGATAATCATTCCTAATCAATAGATCCATTAAGAATCTTATCCCTTTCCTCATTTAGATTGAGGCTAGATCTATTGGGTTGAATCTTCTTTCCACCTTGTTTTGGTTAATTTAGATTATTAGTTGTTTTATGATCTTAATTGACCCTAATTCCAAATTACACCATTATAGTATGATAATTCAGTCAAAATATTATAATTTATTTCATTTCATATTTTAAATATAGTTAAATTTCTTAGACTACATCCTAACATAGAAATACTCACCATATTACTCCATTATTTGTACCATGTGCTTTTGATTAAGATAAAATAGTGTTTTGGTAAGGTGTTAACCCTATTACAAAACAATAAAACAACATAAAGTATAAGATAAAACTTCTAAAAAACTATTCAATAGAAAAATAGAACTAGATGATCTAGCCTAATAAATGCCAAATGCATCTATTTTGAACCTAAGACTCTTAAATTTTAAGTCTTATTCGAATATAAATTTAGGATTATTTATATATAAATTTAGGATGATCATTCTTTTATCTTAAATGATTGTTGATGAAAGACTCATCGCTAATTTTACATACTTAAAAAAAGTGTGCAATCCCCCTAAGAGGTTCTAGCTATTGGCTTTTGACAACTAGAGGTAATAAGTTGAGATTTTAACTAATGATCAACCAAATCAAGAGTAGGTTACTGTTGCATTGAATCTAAATGCAAAAATGGTAACTAAATGTTTAGATTTCAAATGATGAGTTAAAAGAGCTAGAGGAATCTAACTATGTTTAAACTTTATAGCTATTGAGGTGGAGGATGGCATCTTAGAATCTATTGAATAAGTGGTCAGTTTTTGGATATAGAGTAAGATGGTGGGGAAGTGCATTCTATGATCAAGTTGAGAAGGATGAATTTCAAATACCATGGAGAAAGTCTAAAGCCAAATGGCTTGTACAAAAGAAAAAACAACATAGTTGACATCCTAAGACTATGTCTAGTCATTTTATCATAAAAAATCTACCTAGGAACACCATCAACAAATCAACATTCACTAGATTATGTGTACAAAAGGTTAAATAATATCCAAAGAAGTAGGGTCCACTTTCAATAACCTAACCAAAAATTTCTAGTTGTTTGATAGACTATTTGACACCCTAACTATAAGAGTAGATGAGGTAATCTAAGTCAAGTAGGTTTTGCATCAATAAACTCTTTTGTAGGATTTATTCATCTTAGAAAAACTCATTCATCAATAGCTAACACCATGTCTCCACCATTAGAGGAACTAAAAACAACCACTAAAAAATCCCTAGCAAAGGAGCATATATCTATCTTACCCTCAACAAGTGGTCCTAATAAATTGAAATCAATCAATGTAAATCTAGAATAAAATTTCTTAGGTAACTAAATTTTTCAATCAAAAAGCTTATTTGGGAAGTAAACATTTTTGTTGATAAGTTCTTGCACTAGAATCACTATAGGAGAAATAGAATTGTGAAGAAGAGGGAACTCTTTTTCCCTAATACTAGTACAAAGCATTGATAAATGTTTTAATTAAAATTTCCTCTACGTATGAAAGAGAACTAGGTGGGAAAGGGAGGATATTTTTTGCAAATCACTCCAGTTGAATCTTCATCCAAGTTGGTTCCAAACACCAACAATTTTGTAGGAATATATTTTTTTTAGGTAGACGAAGACACAAAAGAAAAGCCATTTTTCACAAGAAAAGCCATCTTATATCAACAGATATATCAATTCAAGCATTTAGATATACCACTGAATCTAGATAGGAGCCAACTCCATTTTACAGTTGGAGAATTTTATTCAAAATCTCATTGAAGTAACATAACCAAAGAAATAATCTTGTATTTAATTTAAATTTTTCATTGAATACTAGTACACCATATGTTTGTAATGGCTTCTACTAGGAATTGACCTAATAGACCCCAAAATTATTCAAATAGGGTTTGAATAATAGTTGAAAATAGAAATTACTATCTCAATATCCTAATATAAGGTTTGCAACTAGGTTAGTATCACAAATAACTAAACATATAAACTAAAATTGGGCAAATATAATTCAGATTACTATTATAACATCCAAAATGTACATATGGAATTCCCTTTGAAGTTCTATCCAACCAACTCATCATCAATAGTGAGCACCAATTGGAAGACCATACAAGGTGTTTTGATCCGTTCACCCCAACCTAGCAGCATGGAATGACAACCTCTATTCTCACCTCTCAGCCCCACTTGGGTTGTCTTTACTAGCATGGCTTCCTAACTACTTGCAATCCTTCATATATGATGTCTACCCTCCAAGATCAAATAGTCTAATGGATAGGAATTCCTTAAGGAAATTTTTATATGTATTACATATATACAAGCAAAGATATAAAAAAGATATTAATATCTACATCTAATAAGCAATAAGAATATATCTAACATTTAATAATGTATAGAGAATAATGAGATATTTGTAAAGGAGAGGGAGAAGCAAGAGAAGGGAGCGACTTTGAATTTGAACTCAGGATAGGGCGGGAAACCCTGTAATGGACAGGTGAACCAGGGAGTGGGCAAAAAGGACAGATCTCGGGATTGCCCTGATTCTTTTGAGCCGAATGGAAAGGATTCGGTGGTTGGGGACCCACAAGGTGGTGACAAGCGTTTCGATCCCGGTGGGGGTGGAGGATCGCGTGTTGGAGGCAATCCAATGCAGGGACCCGATGGTAGGGACATCAGTCGCCCATAGACTTCTCTATTCGGTGTCAAACTGAGTTGAAAATCGTCACTCCCTATAGTGCGTAATATCTTAGAACCAGAAAAGGGTAGATTTTCTATTGAAGTTCCAAATCTAGTGATTGAGCACAACATCAACCTTATGGCCTTGACACTGGTAGGTAAATTTATGGTTCCTAGAACGAATATTGATGTTGTCAGGACATTTGCTAAATGTAAATGGGCACTCGAAGGTTAGGTGGAGATCACAGCCATGCCCAAAGGTGCTCTATCTCTATCTTTTTTCATTTGAAGAAGACATGTCAAGGGTGCTCTATGATGGCCCTTGGTTAATCAGAAAATCTGCACTGGCTCTAAAAAAATGGTCGCCTTTGATGGACCTAAATGAATCTTTTTTAGTCCAAGCTCTAGTTTGGGTCAGACTCTTGGGTCTCCCACTAGAGTTCTTGGTTGAAGATGTTTTCAAAGGAATCCTTGGTTCCTTTGGAGAGCTCTTACCTATGGATCCTATCACAATGGCTAGAAGAAGACTCACCTTTGCAAGGATCTGTGTGGGAGTAATGCAAGGAATGGATATGCCTTTATCTATTGAGATTAACTCCAGACTAGGGAAATGGATCCAGCCATCAAAATATGAAAGCATCCCTTTTGCATGTTTTCACTACAAAAAATCAGGGCATACTGCTCAAAAATGCCCCCTACAGGCTATCAAAGAGAAAGCAAAGAAAGACAAGACAATGCAAAGGAAATCCAAAAATCTTGTTAAGCAACCGGTTGTTGCAGAAGAAAAGAAAATAGTAGAAGAAGCCCAGAGTGTCATCATCCCTGACACTTTTGAGCAATAGGGGAACATCAATATGGAAAACCAAGAAAACCATGTGTTTGAAGGCAGAAAAGAGAATCAAATAGGCAAAGATGAGAGAGAATGACAAAACCTCAATCAGGGTTAACAAGGAATTGATAACCTAGAAGGAGAAATACAAGTGGTTTTGCAGACTGAGGAGGTGGCTTCGAACTGCACCATGGAAAACACTAACAGGGACTGCCCTAGATCTAACTATGAGGACACCCAGAGGTGTTTGATTCTTGGAGATATTTCTTCATCAAAATCACAACAATCAGTTGAGATGGTGAAATCTACTTTCCAACTCTCCCCCATGACTCTAGTGCTTGATATAAGTGCAAAGTGTGTTGAGGAAGAAGCTTTGAAGCATAAGGCATCCACCTAGAATAACCAAGAGGATGATATCCAATATACTGAAGCTGCGGAATGAAAGAAAGGTGGAAAAAAGGGGTCGAAGTCAACCCCCCAAGCTACACCTATCAAGACCAAAAATAGGACTAAGGCCGACATGGGATTTATCCCCTCACCTCCTAGAAGAAGATCAGCAAGCCAACTCAGAGATCAAGAGGCCAACAAGAATAGCAAATGGAACTCAGATGACCATCCTTGAAGTATGTTCCCTAAAAATAAAATGAAAATTATTTCATGGAATATTCATGGATTGAATAGTCCACATAAACAAGATGTTCTTAGAAATTTGGCTAGAGAACATAAACCAAATATTGTTCTTATTCAAGAAACCAAAATGACAAAAGAGAAAGTTGAGAAGATTAATATTTTTAAGGATGGTGGGGTATTAGGAGGTATCTCTGATGGTGCTTCTAGGGATATTGCCATTTTTTGGAATCTCAGGTGAGTCACATGAAAGCTTGTTAAGTAGGATAATAACATGGCTTTTATAAGGTTTCATCATTTAGGGGATGGTACATCATGGCTCTTGACTAATATTTATGCTCCTAATAATAAACTAGGTAGATGCAAATTTTGGAAGAAGCAGAAGGATATAAGATCTCATCTTAAGGATGAATGGTGGTTGGTGATGGGGGACTTCAATACCCCTCTCCTTGATAATGAGAAGTTTGGGGGTGTCTCATCTCAATTGGACAGTAGAATGGACCTGCTGAACTTTATTGATAATTAGGGTCTGCATGATATTGATCTTCAAGGGGCCAATTTTACCTGGACTAACCGAAGGGCAGGGGGGATCTTATTCAAGTCAGATTAGACAGGGCCCTTATCTAAAATGAATGGTTTAGCCATTATCACTACTCCCTTTCGGCTATCTCATGGATTGGTTCGGACCACTTTCCTATGGTTTTTGTGGTAGAGAATATAACTGGAAAAAGAAATTTCCCTTTTATATTTGAAAGGATGTGGCTGGATCATCCTAACCTTGAGATAGTCATTGAGGACTGGTGGTTGATCTATGTATACAATGGTGCAAAAATTAAGGCATGTGAAAGATAATATTAAGAAATGGAACAAGGATGTTTTGGGGGATTTATTCACTACTAACTCAAAAACCCAGCTTGAGCTAAAGGAAATCTAGGAAAAAATCCAAGCCAGTGGATATACTGAGGTCAGAGAGGAAAATGAAGTGCTTGTATAGTATCATGAGATCATCAGAAGGGAAGAAGAATTTTGGAAACAATGTTCCCAATCTCTATGGATTAAAGTTGGGGACAGAAATACCAGATTCTTCCATATGACTGCTTTGAAACACAATGTTGCTAACAGGATCTCTAAATTGAGGATTGGTAGATTTGAAACAAGGAAGGACGATGAGATTAGGAATGAAGCCAAGAAATTTTTCAACTCTCTTTTCTTTGTAGATAACAGGATGGATGGTCATTCCCAGAGGACTCTCTTGGAGACCATTCCTTCCCTCATTAATAAAGAATAGAACAATGTCCTAGTTTCTATTCCTTCTGAAGGGGAAGTTAAGAAAGTGATGTTCTCCTTTGATGGCAATAAAGCCCTAGGACTTGATGGGTTCCTGGTGTTCTTCTTTCAAACCTTTTGGAGTATTATCAAAAAGGATCTAGTTAAGGGAGTGCAAGAATTTTTTGGGGCTACACTTATCCTAAAGGAACTCAATACCATTTTTTCTAGTTTTGATCCCCAAATTCCCAGGATAACTCGATGGATCAATTCAGATCAATCAGGTTGTGTAATTCCTTCTATAAGATTATTTCAAAGGTGATTACTAGCAGATTGCTCATAGTTCTTCCTTCCATTATTTCACCCCAACAGAGTGTCTTTGTTCCTGGAAGACAAATCCTAGACTCTATCATCACTAATCATTAAAATATTCACTCACTGGTGGACTCGAAGAAATAGGGCTTCCTGATGAAACTAGATTTTTTTTAGGCCTATGGTTGGGTGGACTGGGGGTTTTTGGAAAAGATGCTTAGAGATTTTGGTTTTTGTGAAAAGTTTATTCTGCTGGTTGGCCAACTCATCTCTACCCCTTCATTCTTTGTCATCATGAATGGAGCACCCTCCCCTTTCTTTAAATCTTCTAGGGGCATCAGGCAGGGGGGCCCCATTTCCCCTATTCTCTTTATTATCTTGGTTGAATGTCTAGGCAAAAATATAAGAAAACTTGTTTCGCAGGGTCTTTTGTTGGGAGTTTCTCCCTCTTCTGCATTTAAGGCCTGTTCTCACTAAAAATTTGTTGATGATACCATTTTAATGGGTAATTCATTGATCAGAGAAGAAACTAACATGAAGAACCTTCTTAATATTTATAGTGTTGCTTTGGGCCAATTTATTAACTGGGAGAAAAGCTCTTATTCTTCTTCAACACTTTAGAGGATAGATAGACTTGGGTCTCCCCTTGGGTATGAAACCTATGGATATTTTCTGGAATAGTCTTGTTGATAGATTCAGTAGGAAGTTGGTTGGGTGGAAATGGACCCTTCTTAGCCAAGCAAGTAAAATCTAGCTCTTGAAATCTTCTCTCCAAATTGTTCCAGTTTATGCCTTAAGTCTCTTCAAGATTCTTGGAAAATTTGCAAATGCAATTGAGAAAATTTAGAAAGATTTCTTATGGTCTGGGGTTGAGGAGAAGAAGAGAATTTTCCTCATTGCTTGGGATAAAGTTTGCAAACCAAAGAAATTGGGGGGGCTTGGTCTGAGAAACATTAAAACCCTGAATAAAGCCCTCCTGGCCAAACAAATATGGAGAATCTATCAAGGAATAGGTGAATGGAATGAAATTTGGAAGGCAAAATATTTATGTCTAAATCCTACCATGGAATATTTCCTTGCCTCAGATCGGATCCTGATTGGCTCTACCATATGGAACAGTGTTACTCATACAAAAGGAATTCTGAGTCTAGGAAAAGTGTGGGACATTGGTAATGGTAGAAGGGTCGATTTCTAGGATGATGCCTAGATTGGAGTTGCTCCTCTCAATGATCATTGTGTTCCTCAGGTGATCATCTAAGCCTACAAGAACAAGTTTGGTGTCAAAGTTGTTGACTACTAGAGAGATCAAAAGTGGGTGGATCTAAGCACTTTTGATCCCAACCTAAAGCATGTTAATCTTAAACTCAACTAGGTTGACATTAATCCAAGAAGGGAGGACCACCCGGTGTGGGGAGAAACCCCTTCAGGGAATTATTCGGTGGCCTTAGTTGTCCTTATACTAGCTCAATCTCAAGACTCTATCCCCTCCTAGGCCAAAGCTTGGTTTACAGGTTTGACTCCTAAAATAAATGTTTTTTATAGATTCTTCTGCAAAATAAAATCCTAACCATAGATAACCTTAGATTGAGGGGATTCTGCATCCCCAATAGATGCTACTTATGCTTTAATGATGAAGAGTCCATGAAACATGTTTTTATTCATTGTGCTTTTGTCCAGCCTATCTGGTCGATGTTTTTTCAGTTATGGGGTTTAAATTGGGTATTTCCTGGGTCGATTCAATACTGTTTCAGGAGCTGGTCTTGTAGAACAAAAAATACGACTATAAGGAAGCTGTGGGATTTTTCTTTTCCATATATCCTATGGGGTATCTGGAAAGAAAGGAATAACAGAATTTTTAGGAACTCCATTAACTCCCCTAAAGTGGTGTGGGATAAGATAAAACACAATCTTATTGAGAATGTTGTGGCTATTAGATCTCATTCTTGCAATAGTAAGGAAGAGTATGAAGTTTTAAGGAGGTGGAATATCCCAACCTCTATGGACAACAACACTAACTAACTCAACCAGAAGGATGTGCTACTGGTCTTCTCCTCCTAATGACTAGATTAAGGCTAACTTTGACAGGGCTGCTAAAGGGAACCCAAGGCTAGCTAGTAGTGGTGGAGTTATCTTGAATAGTGCTTGCTTTTTCCTGGGTGTGGTTTCCTTCCCCTTGGGGAATCAAACTAATAACTTGGCTAAAGCCATGGGCGCCCTTGAAGACATAAAATTTGTGCATCAACTAGGAGCTAAAAAAATTTGGCTGGAGGGAGACTCTAATAATATAATCAATTGCCTCCTTGGAAATCAACATCTGTCATGGATGATTAAAAATATTATTGATACGGCCAAGGAGTTAGGTGAGGGATTCGACCAATATTATATCTCTCATGTTTATAGAGAGTCCAACAAGAGTGCTGATTAGACTTCCACTGAGGTAGTGCAGAGTGGGCAGATAATGTTTTAGTATGGAGAGGGGGAGCTCCCTCAAGTGGCACGTGACATTTTAAATTATGAAAGATATCATGGAAAACAAGGTAGGATTTGATATCATTTCTCAATATGGTAGGGCAGGGGCAATTGAAAAGAAGATGGAAGGGATTGAGAAGACCCTCAAAAAAATAGGGGAGCAGAGTTACAAGATTTTAAAGGCGGCTTCTGGTAATATCAAGGTCCTAATTAGAAAAATCGAATAGGTCTACGGGGATAACGCCCCCAAGGACACTATTGAGGAGAACGAGAAAACCCCTGAAGAAAAGGAAGCTGGGCTTGGAAAAAGAACTAGAGAAAGTACAAGGAAGACACGAAGCCAAAGCAGGGACATTGAAGATCTCAAGGGAGTTGTTGTGACAATGGAGCAATTGGAGTTGGAAGCGACTGAATTGCTAAAGAACTTCACCTAGGCCTAGTTGTTTTTCTCTGCTTTCTATGTTGTCTAGTGTTTAGTTTCTTTGTGATGTGTCTTTTCTATTGATGGCTTTTTATTTTCGGCCAGTTGTCCTTTCTGTGGTTGATGTCTTTTGTTTTTTTGGTGGACTTCGATGACTATCTTTTGAATCTCTGATATAAAGGGTTTCAAGGGCCCTTCAAAACTTGTTTTCCCCTAATAAAAAACATTTAATAATGCATAATTATTAGGCCATATACATCTATACACATGTCATACCCCATAATTGGGTACACATGTAAGTTGTTGGCTTATTATGTGTGCAAATTGAAATGATATTGTTATCAATAAAATTTCCAACTCCTTTCGGCCTGGGATAGATAATGAATGTCACATTGGTATACTCACATTAGCCTTTTTCATATGTTCTAAAATACTGAAAGGTAAAGGACTTGCCTCTATCTATCCTCTGGGAACAACAATTTCTCCTTGAGTTTGTTGAATTTGTCTATCCTCCAGGTTGTCCAATGCTTCTCAAGGGCTGACTTCTTGGAAAAATACAAACATATTATCCATTAGATGTAGTGACAATAGTGGATGTAATAACAACCCTTTGATTCACTTTTGGCACTTGATTTGCTTGAAAAGAACGACCCTCAACTTGATGTCCTATATAAATATTTCTCTTTTTAGACCTTGTGTTGGTTGCAATAGAGCAACCAACCTGATTTACTCTACACAACTCCTCTCCTTGTTAGTTTAGGAAAGTTGTCTCATTTTGGTGATCCTCTTGCTAATGTATAAGTGTCTCTTGTAAGCCATTAAGGCCTGGTTAATTACACAATTGGTTCAAGTGTTTTGGTAATAAGGCCCTAGTTGCCTGGAGAGAATCATTCATATTCTTGGGCCAAGTTGTTTTGCATAGGTACAAGATCTTTTGAGGACCTCATAGTGTTATGATTGTAAGCTTGATAAGGCCTTGGATTGAGAGTTTGCCCTTGACCTTGGTTATTTGATAATTTTTTGATAAGAGGTTCTATTACACTACTTCTATCGATATGAGGATTGATATGGAGGTTGATAGGGTCTCAAATTTTGATTTTGTTGAGCTTCTTCATATTTACAATCTCATTACCAAAAGATTGTAGGAATCCTTTAATCTCTTAAAGCTCAAATTGAAATCCACAATGAGCTCAAGAGGAGCTCTCTTGATTGTATTCAGTTGCTTGACCAATGACAAATAATCAGACTTATCCTCAAAGAATTTGCATAATTTGTCTCCTAGTTGGTCTTGTGTGGCTACAGAGTTAACTGGTAAGCCTCTGAAGCATTGTAAGGCTTTCCCTTTGAATGATGCTACAAGTAACCCGATTCCAATATTTTCCTCTATTATATGGTGCATTGTACAAAGGTTGGTAACATCTTTTATATGCTCAATTAGGGTAGTTTGATCCTCTCGAGTAAAGAAAGGAATACTCTTCAAGGCATCTACTAAGATATCTTGGTATCTTGGGGTAGTAGTATGGAATCTTACAGAAAGAGTGGTAGACTCCGTTCTTCTAGAATAAATAATAGTCTTATGGGATCTTTGAGTTGTTATACCCTTCTTCCTATGTGGGGATAACTGTAAATATTCAAAAGATGTTGAACTACTTCCTCTTTGTATTATTTTGATAAGCTATTTTGCACTAAATCTTCTCCACTAGTGCTTAGAGTCACTAGGTATGTGACTTGGTTGCCTCTTCAAGGCTGAAACTATTGCTATACACACCAATTAGTAGTGTATGATTTTTGAAAATGGACTGAAAATAAATTCTCAATCCCAATAGGGATGCCAAAAACTATTATAAATAAGATTTGCACCTTGATTAACTTAAAATTCAATAATCTTTTGAAACATGTGAATAATCTCAAGGTGTGGGTGCCTTTTAGTAGATCAAACCTCTAGGTTAAAGGGTTGGTTCCCTTTGGATGCTTCACCTAAAACTACTTCTTTTATGGGAAAGTAAAAGAAAAAATTGAAAATGAAATCTAAATTCTAAATAGTTGATGCAAGAAAATGTTTCTCAAACTCGTATTGTTATTTTGTCACACAGATGTTTCAATAACTCAACTATTTGTTCACACAACTCATAAATTTCATGTACCCATACATCAATGATTTGTAAAGAGGACAAAATTCTCACGATCTTAAGTACGAAAAGGTATACTTTTCACAACTAAAGTTCAATGTAACTCACTTCATAGTTTACAACCTACACAAGTTATATTTTTTTCTCTACTTCAAGGTATTAGAATGAGGCTAATATTCAAGCATCTCACAAATAAAATTATAGAAATACTACCAATCATAAAATTAACACACAAAATAACAGAAGTTGAGAACATAAAGATTGTGTTTTATTGACTAAAAGGTGATGCAATCAAGAATACATATATGAGATTGCTTTGATAATATAAAGTAAATGTTATTTTGGTCAAAAATGACCGATTGACTAAAAGGTGATGCAATCAAGCTACTATACTTAGGAGAAAAAAAATCCATTGATGGAAAGCCATGTGTCAAGAAGTAAATGACCTAGTCTACCACCTTTAAGAAGTAAAAACTGTCTTTATCTATGCCTTGAATGTTGAAACTCCTACGTGCGTAGGATATAAGGAACGCTGACTTTTTCTTTCACTTCCATCTTTCTTTATTTGCTACCATATATGCTCTCTATCACTATGACTTTTCATACTGCTTCCTTGGATGCTTGGGAAATTGCTCCCATATCTCTACCATGTACTCTAAGTCTAACCATTGTCCAAGTCACCCCAATGGGAAGACTCATGGTGTTCTATGCGGTATATTTGTAATTCTTTTAGCAACAATGTGGATTTTATGAAGGAAAAACGCCAACCTGGCATTTGCCTAAGACTTCCACGTATATGATGATGGGTAAGCTACAATACGTGCTACTTCGTGTCATCTTCCTCTTCTCTTGTGATGCTGAATCTGCTCAACCGCTTGTCTTCATTACCTGGCTACCATTAAAAGTTCTCTTTCAGCTGCAATGCCAACCTAGAGAAAGAATAGAGCTTCCATCTCGCATGGGGATTAACTATAGTTGGTAAACTCAAGTCAAAGTCAGATTAGGCATGACTTGGTTTCATTGGAAACAAAAAGTTTTGTTCCCAAAACTGATGTAGTCATAGTGATATGGATAAGATTACAAACATGTGAGACCTTTTTGCAAAACTAAAAGATAAAAAGGTTGTCCAGACTTAATTTCATGACCTTGAGTAATATAATAATGAAAAAAGTTTGAACTCAAAAATGATTCATTTGGGTTGAAAAGGACAAAAATGACAACAAATACTCTTTATCTGCTCGTTGCACAGTACTCTGAAATCTCTTTCTCTTTCCTTCCATGATCCCCCCTCCATAACAGAATGGCAAATTGGATACAAGCGCAAAGCTGAAATACTCAGATCAATATATATATAGTTAGTTAGTTAGTTAGTTAGTTAGTTGTCTTAATTAATATTAATTGATGAGACTGAAATTCTTTTCTTTCTGAATGCATATTTTTTCTTAACCAATCCCCTTATTGGATGCTTGGAATGGGAGCTTATATCTTCCTATCAACAATGAGAAGTCATGACTCCTAATGCAGTTACATCTGCTCGTAACAAAGGTGACCCCTTCTTCTTTAACCATTTTTGTTCATAACTAATTACAAGCTGAACCATCTCTTAACATTAATTCAAATCATACCTAGCAATATTACAATACTTATTCTAATACAAGCAGATATAATATTTAAACATGCAGAGGTATTCCAGGTTGAGGGAGTTCATTGTGTATAACTCTGCCATTTCCAAACGGTCTGTATTGCATTGTCTATTATTGAGGCTCAACTCTTCATTGTTGGGATTGACAAATAAGCGATGTCATAATAGAGGATAGAAAATAGATATTCATTGTAGATGTTGGCCTATGGTGCCACGTAATAGTAGAGTCATAGGCAAGTGATATTCTCATTATATCCTTGAGCACAATTCCATATTGAAGAGGTGAATATTTCTATAGTTGGCATGAAGGAATCGAAATTATGGAGCTTTGGCCGTTCTATCTAGTGTAAGATCCGCCCTTCTGCCATCACAATTTGTTTCTTTTTTTTAATTACATTTAGCATCCATTGCAAAATTGATCGAATAATCATCTTTCATTTATTATAGCCTCAATTCTAATTCTCTATTCACCACCGTGGTAGAAATCCTATGATACAACATTGATATATACTTGCGATAAAAGTATTAGCCTTCCATAATTAGGGTCATTCCTAGACCCAAGCCTAAGCCTAAGCCTCGAGGATCCACTCTTGATGATCCAACCTACATATCTTCTTAGAGGGAGTCGGAGGCTTTGTAGTTAGCATTCAAAGAGAGTTTTCTCTCTTACCTTGATGAGATCTTGATCCCTTTCTAAAACTTGACAACTAATTAAGTTAACCTATTAAATTAGTCTCATTACAAGAAGAGATACACATTGCCATCCAATGTTGATTCCATAACCAAGAGTAGCTAATAATTGGTGTTCTATGTGGACATAAACACACAAGGGTCATATCAAATCTCCTACACTTAGTGATTATCACAATCACGTATACACAAGGAAATATTTCCTAGATATTACAAGTTTACATGATCGCTAGCTCCAGCATACTTCACATACCTAATGAGTAGCTCACACATACATCATATATACATTAGTGATTTTCTCATACAGGCATTACAGATGATAGTAATTGTCTCATATACATACATCACAAGATATAAGTGATTGTCTCATTTACAAGCTTCACGAATGAGTGATTGTTTCATTTCATGCATCACAAGTTAATAGTGATTGGCTCTTGTACATGAAACAATAGATAATAGTGATTGACTCAAGTACAAGCATCACATATAATAGCAGCTGGCTCATATAGGCATCACAAGAACAACATGACTGACTCATCCTCAATGGCTAACTATCTCCTGTCCATAGTGCATCCTAGATAGAGAAGGAATGTCAATGCATTGCACACTACACCGAGGGTCCCATTCTTCTCCCTGGTCATTTGCACCAACGGATTTAGGGAGAGGATTCAATGCATCCCATACTACACCGTGGGTCCATCCTCAACCCAACAAGATCAAGTATACCATCAACAATTGGGAAGAGGATTCAGTGCATCCCATACTACACCGTGGGTCCATCCTCAATCCCAAGGATTTCCACAAGAAGTGAACCAACCTAGCCCAATGGATTCTAAATTCAATCGCCTATAGGCCACTGGCAACAAGTCTGTCCATCCAGGAAGAAGTAGCTTCTGACATATACCACTTAGTGACCTTAGTGATATTGTTAGCTATCTTCTTCACAATCTCGGGTAACACCTGGCATTGATCACCCCCATGCTAGGTGACTGCTAGTGAACCCTCCCGATACAACGGTTAGCTCCGGTTACCACTACCTGCATGGTAAGGTAACTACACATGCAATCGTTATCATATCAAATCCTAGATAGCCCTTAGCAACCCTTCACCTCCATGAACTTGGCGAGTGTTGGTTGATCCAACAATACAACAGTAGCTCTAGGCCTCCACCATTGGCATGGTCCAATGACTCGACCTGCTACCTGTTACTGTATTATTTATAGGGTATTCCAAGCAACATCACCTTTGTGAACCAAGTGGTTGTCGACTAATCCCTTGCAATAGCCCAGATGTCGATCATTAGCATGGTCCAATGACTTCCTATCTCTACATAAATATCTCAGTGGTTCACTTTCATGGGGTGATACACATCAAGATTCACAATACTAGACAAATAGATAAGTACAACACAATCAAGTAATTGAGGAGCCTATAACTCTATGGTTTAACTTCACCAACACAAGATACAATTATAAAGAACCAACACAAGATGGCCTCATCTCATCTTGTACCCTTAAGCCATTATCGACTGTATGGTAGTCAACCCATGTTCACTTCCTTGAACTTTCTATTCGTTGACACATTACATAATATTACACTTATTTGATTTTCTTAAATCCTTCATAATATTTCAATGCCTAATCGACCACATTTGAAGCCTACTAGGGAGGTAAGGTCAAAACGTTAGGAACAACTCCAAACCTTAGAGTTATCCCCCTAGACCCTATCCCTATGGACTTGAGGTCACAAGTGCATCCTTCACCCAAGGACCACCTATGTTCCCACTTCCAAACGGGTCAAAGTCACACATAGTTCTCCTGAAAGGTTTATCTCAAGGGATGCCTATGCACATAATCCCATAACAAAGGTTTTCTTAATTAATAACACATAACAAACTCATACTATATCACTTCCCTTTTAGGAAATTAAGGATTTGACTCTTAGTCCTCCCATTATCATTCATAGACCAACTTGAATATCCCAATGTCTGATTTATCAACCTAGGGAATAACCTCTTCTCTCAACTTGAGATTACCTTAGTTCACACAAACCATACAAAACCGGTTCCCTTCAAAATTCATAAAATTGATTTAATATGAAGATTCTTCTACCCCCAAGCGTCAATAGATATCCTCTAATCATATAAGAGCCATTACCCCAATTCCCAAATATAATTCTAAGTTAATATAGCACATATTAGTATTGCACTAATCAAGGGAAGTAAAATAACATTAAAGGAACTTAATTCATCTATTGCCACTACAAAAGGGTTTCCCAAATGGTCCATAATTACATGGGTAAAAGACAATGTTGTGTCACACTTTTATAAAGGAACCAACAAACACAACTAAAACTATTTAACTTCGACCGCATAAAAGTGACATTTGTAAATTGAATATTAAAATTATGTAAACTGATCAAATGTAGAAATATGAATGAAATTTATGTCTCTTATTTTAAAAAACAAATTGGAGAAAAATTGATATTTTTTTCATAAATTCAAAGACGGATTTTTCATTGCTAAAAAATGTTGAAAATCAGAGGTTCTAGTTGGCGCCACCAAAAAAATTGAAAACAGACTTATTTTTTCTGATTTTTCTTTTCAAATAAAGAACATATATATGCAGTGTTAAAAAATATATATATATTTGATGTATTTTTTTCTCGTTATAATATTTTGAAGTCCAACATAGCTAAATTTGACAGTTTTCATTCGGCGTCACCTTTTGACTATTAAATTTATCATTAACCAAAAAAAAAACACCTTTTCGAGAAGATTCTCTCACCTAGTGAAATTTTATTTTATTTTTATTTTTTTAATATCATTTAATATTATTTTTCAATTTCTAATCAACCTCTTTTTTTAACTTTAAAAAGATAATTGCAATGTTTAACAAATAAAAAAATTTAAAATTAATTAAAATACTAAAAAAATTACAAAAGGGTATTTTTTTAATTTTGTAAAAAAATATTGTGCTTGAAGAAAAATTGAGCAGAAGTGAAAAGTTTCAGAAATACAATTTTTGACCTTTTTTGTGCCACATCACATGTCACATAGGATAGTCCAGCTAGACTACCCTTAGTTCTATTAAAAAAAAAATTGAATATTTTTTGGATGGCACCATTTAAAACTAAGGGAGTCTAGCCGAATTGAGTCTGACCAGACTCAGTCTAGCCAGACTCTCAGTGCCATTTCGACGCCACGTGGCACCATGCAGGCTAGACTCAGTTTGGTCAGAATACCCTCCGTTGGCCCTAAGTGTGACACAACTCCATGTTTTGGCCCACATGCTTCTCGGTATTGGTTCATTATAACACTAAATCTAATGTTTCCAATATTACAAGTAACTAAAACCTCCATTGTATGCCTTCCTTTTCTCCCATGATGGTTCCATTATCAAGGTTTCCATATTTCATCTTCTATCTTTACACAAATCTTTCATCTCGACGATGGATCCTGGAGTGTGATCTGAAACGTTGATGCCAAAAAAGCTCACACAGTTGAATCCAGAAGCACAACACATCTATCATTATAGATTATGGAAATATAATGTCACAAATGTTTATTGACATCAAGTAGTCATGTAATGTATTTACCATGGTATCAACAAATTATCATATTTAGAGACATGTTTAGTAAAGTGTAGTTGTAGCACCACTAATTGAGGTTGACATGCAATCAAGAGCCAAGGCTCATATTAATTGTTTCTTATTCTTGGTTCACATTATAAGGTTATCCTATAGCTAAATATTTGATCCAAAACTATTTCCATCTTATTTCTCCTAAAGTTCAAACATAAATTTATTCAAATAATTAACCCTTCATTCTATTAAGCTCTTAGCTAATTATGTTTCCATGAAATATATCCTATAGGTCATCTCCATAATGAAAATGTTTGGTGGATCACTTAACAAGAAGTTCTCTTGTTTGCACAAACAATACTTAACTCTTGGACCAAGACCCTATGTAATTTAACAGGTAGATACACATGAAGTTAGATTATTATAGTCATAATTCCACATCCAAAAGTTATATCCTAATTTCAGCTATGTAAGGTACAATATCTAAATTCTCACCCTTAATCATGTAATAATTTATTTTTGCATATATATTTGTTTATTTACAAATTCAAAACTTCTCATTCATGTATACATATTTACAAATAATATATTTATGAAAATGTAATAGACAATGATAACATACAATTCAATATGACATATTTATACTCATGATTCTAAAGGACCAACTAAGATCAACATGTTGGCATAACTGATGAAGATAATGATGGGGAGATTGTTGGCATATGGAGATGTTGATTACTCATAAAGTTGATGGAGATTATTGGCTAGATGATGATGATATAGTTGTAAGTTGTTTGATGACTTTATTTGTGTTGTCATTGATGGCAACAATGTTTTCTTAGTCATCTAAGTCATCTAGACCTACCGGCATAGCCTAGCTGGTAGAGGAATGTGTTTGATAGCCAAACTGCTAAGTTGCTATAAACCAGTAAATAGGAACAAAGAGATGATCAAGAGACTAGTATGGGTGATTGGTGAATAGTTAGATGTTTTGGTTTAGAACATATGTTTATGACATTACCATGAGTCTATGATTGTAACCACATCAGTAGATTTGGTGTATTGAGCAAGTTATGATTGACTGTTGTGAACTATATGAAGAAGAATGTATACCGATAACAGATCATTAATCAGTAATGATTTATGGTTTGGCGGTGGATCATATCATATTCATAACTTAGCGATGACATGTTGGAAACTGTGTGTAATGATAAGATTGTGTTTGAGCATGTACAAAGATCGAATTTCTTGGGAAACAACAAAGTTCTTAGTAGAATGTGACAAGGGTTTGATTGCTTATCAATCGATGTGTGGTGATGTGCAGTGATCATTCAATGGTGAAAATTGTCTAGAAATTTTGTTTTAATGATCTGTAATGCTCTGAAATGTAAAATCATTGTATTTTGAATGTAGTTAGGGTTATGTAGCCGACCTAACTAAAAAGTGTATTTAGGGTTAGTTGGAGAAGATATTGTATGTCAGTGATTTGAGAAGAAGGTGTTGCCGAACCAAATGAAAGTGTCTGCATGTGTGTAGCAGAGTTAAGCTAAAAAGGATTTGTACTAGCAAACAAGGAAGTGTTGTGATCATATCATTTGCCCTATTGTTCCCTAACATCTACAGCAGTTTGAAATCCCTTAACCAGACAGATCCTAACAGGTATTATGTTGTAAATCCCTTCACCGGGTGGCTCACTAACTTGAGTTCAAAATCCTCTAACAAGGTTACTCCTAATAGGGTAGAGCTCCTAACAGGGCTGAGGTAAATCCCTTAATCGAGCATATTGTAAGCTCTTAACTGGGCTAGGCCTTTAATTGGGTGCATTCCAAAAGAGTGCAAAAATATTGTGGGTACTAATTCCCACTATGGTTTTTCCCATTTGGTTTTCCATGTCAAAAATATCTATGTTCAAATGGTGGTTGCATTACTGATTTGTGCATATGATATCTTTACATAGTTTGCATAATGATGAACACTTGAGTGAATAGTTTGATAAATTAGTTTAGCAGAATGTTTGAGTAGCTACTGGTACAGTTTTTTGAAGTATTGCAGAATTGTTTTACTATTGATTCAACCCCCCCTCTCAATAGTAACTGGATCCTCATAATAACAATTGGTATCAGAACCTAATTCCCTTAAAGGCTTAACCACTTGGGAAGTATCTCTAAGTCTAACATGGGGGATGGTTCAATGAGTTACAAAGAGCTTTCACACAGGCTTGTAGAATTTGAAGAATCCCTTGGTGAACTAAAATGTCAAGTACAAAGCATCATTGGCTAAGAGAAAAGAGTTGCCTGAGAAGTTGTTGGAACTCAGTGAAAACAGTTCATCTGATGAAGAAAACATTGATGCCTTTGTTAATGAGCTGGAAAAGATTAATGATGATAAGAAAAATCTGAGGAGAGAGTTGGAAGCCCTCACAATCAGGATGAGTCAAGAGTTGGAAGCCCTTACCATCAGGATGAGTCAAAAGTTGGAAGCCAAAAGGAAAGTCGAAGACAAAATAAGAGACAAGGAGGATGAGATCGTTAAGATGAACTGGGAGATTGGTACCCTACATGTACATCTTCAAGAGGAAATAGAGGAAAAAGAGGAAATACAAGCTGATCTAGACATGGCTATGTCTCTTAGAGAAAGTCTCACAAAGAAGAATGAGGTTCTTACCAAGGAGTTGTCTGATGCAAATGAGTAACTAGCTAAATTCAACAAGAGCGCTACTATTCTTGATCTGAATCATATAACTTAATTGTGTATATACTTAATTATAGTCTAGATCCAAAATAGCAATTAATGGTGTACATATTTAATAAAAGTTAAGACAATGATGGAATCTTTCAAGGATGATGATTGGATAAAGGCTATGAATGAGGAGCTTGATCAACTAGAGAAGAACAACACTTGGTCAGTTGTCCCCACACCAGCTGATAAAAATGTGATTGGTACTAAGTGGGTGTTTAGAAATAAATCGAATGAAGATGGTGAAGTGATTAGGAACAAGGCTAGACTAGTTTGCAAAGGATATGCACAAGAAAAAGGTGAAGATTATGGAGAAAACTTTGCACCGGTTGCTAGACTTGAAGGAGTAAGAATGCTACTTTCATTTGTAGCATTCAAGGGATTCAAGGTTTACCAAATGGATGTAAAGTCTGCATTTTTGAATGAAATTATAGAAGAAGAGGTTTATATTGAACAACTGAATGGGTTTGCATTGACTAAAGACAATGATATGGTGTGCAAACTTCATAAATATTTATATGGATTAAAGCAAGCTCCAAGATCATGGTATGAAAGACTCCATTCACACCTGATAAAGATTGGATTTCAAAGAACTAGTGATGACAACAACATTTATTTGAAGACAAAAGGAGACAAGTTATTGATTACAGAAGTGTTTGTAGATGATATCATATTTGGAGGAGATGATGACATGAGTTTAACTTTTGCAGAAGAAATGAAAAAGCAATTTTAAATGTCTTTGATAGGTGAAATCAAAATTTTCATTGGTTTGAAGGTCCAACAGATGAAATGAGGAATCTTTATCAGTCAATCCAAATATGTGAAGGAGGTATTGAAAACCTTTGGAATGGTAAATTGTAAACTAGTTGGAATCCCCCTATGGTTACTTGCTGCAGATTATCCAAGGAAGATGATTCAGATCCAGAATAGCAGTTAATGGTGTAAA
Organism: Cryptomeria japonica; assembly: GCF_030272615.1. Classification (NCBI taxonomy): domain Eukaryota; kingdom Viridiplantae; phylum Streptophyta; class Pinopsida; order Cupressales; family Cupressaceae; genus Cryptomeria; species Cryptomeria japonica. Next base: position 183,546,470 of record NC_081408.1, read on the forward strand.
TATTTAATTATATAACTTAATTGTACACACATTTAAGAAATCACAAATCGAAATGCATTTAAACGGAATTAATGTAAAACTTCTGCCAAACATTGATTCATTTAATAAACATTAAAAATTATCAAAAACTAGAATTGAGTTCTAACCTCAATTAGTGGATTTACCACTTTAGCGAAGCCAAGGTTGATGGTGCAGGGCACCTAGCACTCCAAGAATAAAATATTTGATTTATTTTAATTTTGTGTGTTAATTTGTGATGTAATAATGGACCAACCATTGAGGATGCAGTAGATCCATGGTTGAAATGTCCAAATTTTGGTTTGAATCAATTGTGCTTAGGATGTTGTTAGCCTGAGAAGTGAGATGCTTATGTAGTTCATAGGGAAAATTTTTAGCAAAATTTGCATTTTTGGTTATAGGAGCTAGGGAGTTGGTTGAACCAACTGAAACAAGTGGATATAAGCCAAAATTTCACTTCATTGTATGGGTTGGAGGATTGGAAATGCAAGATCAAGTTTTTGGTTTGTGAAGCAACTTTGTTTCCACCGGTTTTTGACAGATTTTGTCTTGTTTTTCCTTGTTTGTACGGTCTAGTAAAGACTAGATGGTGTAAACTCATTGCATCCTTGAGAGTTAATTTTATTTGTTTTCATTAATGTTGATTTGCAGTTTTTATTGTTCCGGGTTGTAGAGATTTCTTTCATTCTTTGCAACTAGGAGCAAAACCCTTGCAAGTAGGGTTTAAGAGCAAGAAATGGCTCTAACCTAGGCATTCTTTGATGGCACATGTTGAAATCACTAAGAATGATAGGTTAGGTTATTTAAATAGATTAGGAATAGAGTGTGTGTTGTTTTAGGTCTAGGAGGAGGAGAAACAATGAAGACCTAGGCTCACCACTGGGAGTAGGCGAGTTAGGACAACAGGAAAAGTGTGATTTGTGAGCACATGGAGATTGGTGCAAGTCTAAGTGGCATATTAATGGATATCCCTCTGATTTCCTCCAAAAAAATTTGGAAAAGGAGATTTGACTGGTGAAGATTTTTAGACCCATCTTGCCAAGTCACCGGCTAGACCTAAAACCCTTCAAAATAGTGCAGCATTGGAAAGCCCACTACTATGGATAACCCAGATGCACTTTTACAATATTGTCTATAACCTCCAAAAGGGTACTCAAATCCATGATTTATTTCTAGGTGTTAGGTCCCGGAGACAATTGAGAGGGGGGGGTGTGAATTAGTTGTCAAATAAATTCAAACCAAAAACAACTTAACCAACTTAATGCTTAATACTGGTAAACTAGTTAAGTATGCTGGTAGACAGTTTTAACAGTTAATTGCTATACCAGTAAAGATTAATGCATTAAACATAAACACAAAGTCATCCACAACACATGACACGAATATTTGTATGTGGAAACCCTGTAAGGGGAAAAACCATGGTGGGAAACATTACCCACAATCAAATGATACTAATGCAGATAATAAGTGTACATAAGTGGGGTCTACATATGCAGAAAGGCCAACAGCCTAGAGCTCATTGTTCAATCACAAAATGGGAGTCACACTGACTACAGTTCGATGGTTAAATCCAATAAGAATGTACTGCACAAAATAGCATCTTCATATGTTGGATTTAGTACTGGTGTAATGCTGATATGCTTTCACAAAACTAGCTTCACCTTCAAATGATCTTAGTGTGTATTGCACTACTTAATCTCTCATATACCTTCACACAATTCTTTTTCGCATTCCACACTTGATCTTACAAATAAGATCTTACCTTTATACCATAACCTAAGACCAATTTTAGTAGGTCGGCTCTACAAGATATTACAATAAAAAAATTTTACAAACAATATAATATCCGATGCAATAACTGATTGAACATGTCGGCTTAATGCATTTACAACAATAATTAATCATTTCCATAACGTGCCATGCTGATCTGGAAAAGATAAACCTGCCGGTGTAACCCTAGATAACCCTAGACCTATTTGCCGGTAAAAGAAAATATACAAATATGAATATATCAATGATTAATTCATTAAGATAAGATGTCCACATGATGTCTTTGGTATTACCAAGTGTCTTCCATATCATTTCAAGTGTCGGTGATCATTATATCCTGCCGGTGAACCATATACCAGTAACTGTGCAATAGTTACTTGCTTGTCGGTGAATGCTGTTGGATCTCCAAAGTGCTAGTGTTTTAGTAGGTGTTGACATCAATGAAAAAACCATACCAAAATACCAACACTAGGCTTGTTTGGTATTTTTACAAATGAAACCCCTAAAACCATCTAGGGAGGGTTAATGCAATTAGGCCTATTTAGGTGGCGGTAGAAACCTAGAAGTGTTAAGAAGCCAAGGCGATGGATTTGGTGAGTCTACAACCTCAAAACATATTGAAGACATCTTTTTGATGCATTGTTAAACCATAGGAAGTGATTATGTGTTAAGATCCTTGCAGGAGTGGTTGGAGCCTAGGAGAGGAGTGTGTGAGTAACTGAGGTGGCAACCTCAAGTGGAGGAGTTGATTGACCAAAACCCATTGGATATACCTAGGAGGAAAGTCAAGAAGGTTCAGACCTTGGAGGTCCCATTAGCATAACCCCTACCAAGTGCCATAGGAAGGACTTGAGTAGTTGAAGGGTTGAGTAGGTCAAGTCACTCAAGGTGTAACAAACTAAGCTCCAAGACTCTCTACATCAAAGTGGTATCAGAGCCATTCTTTGAAAGATTTGGTGTATGTAAGATTGTGAAGAATTAGAAGCAAGTTGAATTCTTGGAAAGGCAATGACTCCAAAAGCCATCTGATAGATGGTGGCAGAGATGATAGAAGGATTGAAGGATGCAGAAGGAAGTAAAGGAACTAGAGAGGTAAAGAAGGAGAAGGGGAAGGTTAAGAAAGAATGGGGTGATGAGACTGATGAAAAAGTGGAAGATGGAGAGGAACCAGTAGCAGTAGCTATGCCTCAAGACAAAAATTTATTCTTCGATGTAGTCAAATCCATTTCTAAAGACAACTTGGATGGATTACCCACATATGGAGGAAACCTCAATGGAGAAGAGTTGCTAGATTGGATAGAATATCTCAATAATCACTTTGATTACAAAGAGGAAGCAAAAGAGAAAAGAGTCAATGAGGCCAAATCAAGAATGAGAGGATCAACATTGGTTTGGTGGAATATGATGCAAGAAGAAAGGATACAAGAAGGAAAAATGAATATAACTTCATGGGAGAGTATGAAGATCAGACCTAAGGCACAATTCCTTCTAGGAAATTATGAAGTTCAAATCCATAAGAGACTGCAAAATCTGAAACAAATGGAGTTAGATGTCAATGCATAAACTAAAGAGTTCCATAAGCTCTGTTTGAGGGCTAGGAAGCATGAGAATGAGGTAGAGAAGCTGGCCAGGTACCTGAATGGCCTTAGATATAATATACAAGATGAGATAAGTATCCTCACACCAGAAAATGTCCATAAGTGTTTGTAGTTGGCCCTAAGGGTAGAAGAGAAGATCAAAAGGAGGAGTGAAAACAATTGGAAACATAGGGAAGGTAAGAATTTCAGAGGTAGAGGAAACTTTGGTAGAGGGCAGCAATCACCAAGAAGTGAAGAGAAGCAAGGCCAAGAAGGTAGTGGAGACTCTCAAAGAGGAGCATTTAGAGGATCCTATAGAGGAAGGAGCAATTCTAGGGGTAGGTTTGGAAACTCAGGAAGAGGAAATCAGTCTTCACTGGTAGGTGTTATCATTGCAATCAAGTTGGGCATACCATGAGTAAGTGTCCGGGGAAAGCCTCAAGCTCCACAAGCTCATACATGGGGGAAAGAAGAACTCAATTGCTGCGAGAGGAGGAAACTTAGAGTGCAACTTCTTCAATCAGCAAGGCAGGGCCAGTGATAGATGGAGAAAACTTGATGATGAGGAGAACAATGCTCAAGATACCCCAAGCTCAAGAGCCACTACAAAGGAAAAGCTAGTTTAGAACCACTTGCAGGTCACATGGGAAGATTTGTAAAGTGATTGTAGATTCAAGTTCCACTGAGAATATTGTCTTGGTTGAAATGGTGGACAAACGCAAACTAAAAATATTGCCTCACCTCACTCCCTATAAGGTATCATGGCTCAACCGAGGTCAACATGTATGGTTGATGAACAAGCATCCGTGGATTCTAAAATTGGTGAGTACAAGGAAAGATTATTATGTGACATATTGCCTATGGATGCTTGTCATTTGTTGTTGGGTCGTCCATGACAATATGATGTGAGAGCTACTCATGATGGGAAGAAAAACAACTATCTTATCACCAAGAATGGGAAGAAGTATCAAATGGATCCACTACCTGAACCAAAGGAAGAAAAGAAAATAGGCTCAAGCATGATGTTGATGAGAGGAAAAGAGTTTCTCAAAGTGTTGAAACAAGAAGGACATCAAGGCCATGCTATAGTGTTGAAACTAAGAGAAGAAGCTAAGGCAGATCCAATGAGTGAAGTGCCTCAAGAGGTGCAAGGTCTACTCAAAAAATATGCAGAAGTTATAGGGGATGACATATCTTATTATTTTCCTCCAATGAGAGATGTAAATCATCAAATAGACTTAATACCGGGTGTTAATCTGCCAAACAAAGCTGCCTACAAAATGACACCTAGTCAAAATGAAGAGATCACCAAACAAGTGCAAGAACTCTTAGACAAAGCGTTTATCAATAAGATTTTGAGTCCATGTGTTGTTCCTACTGTGTTAGTGCCTAAAAAGGGAGGAAAATGGAGAATATGCATGGACTCCAGAGCAATCAACAAGAAGATTACTATAAGGTATCGGTTTCCCATGCCAAGGATTGAAGACCTATTAGATAATCTAGGAGGTGAAAGCTACTTCACAAAGGTGGACTTAAAGTTTGGTTGCCATCAGATCAGAATCAGACCAAGAGATGAATGGAAGACAACCTTTAGAACCAATGCAGGCCTATATGAGCGATTGGTGATGACATTCGACCTCACCAATGCACCTAGTACCTTCCAAAGGCGCATGAATGAAGTCTTAGTTGAGTTTATTGGTAGATTTGTAATTGTATATCTTGATGACATTTTTATCTACAGTAGGTTCAAGGAGGAACACCTCAAGAATTTGGAGATGGCTTTGAAGAAGTTGAAGGAGGCTCAACTCAAGATTAACCTTGAAAAATGTGAGTTTTTGAAAATGGAGCTTGTATACCTTGGTTTTGCTATTTTGCATGGATATTTAAAAATGGATCCAAGGAAGGTAGAAGCAATAACTTAATTGGCCTATCCCTAGGGGAATAAGTGAAGTTAGAAGCTTTCATGGAATGACATCTTTTTATAGGAAATTTGTGAGAAACGTTAGCCATGTTTGTGCTCCTATTCTCAATACCATTAAAGGAGGGATTAAATGTCACTTTAAGTGGACAGAGGAAGCCAATAAGGGGTTTGAAAGGTTGAAAACCAAGATAGAAGAGCTACCAACCATTAGATTGCTTTATTTCAATCAGTTGTTTACAGTAGAATGTGATGCAAGCCAAAGGGCAATAGGGGCAGTTTTAAGCCAATAGGGACATCCTATAGATTTCTTCTCAGAAAAGTTAAATGAAGCTAAGAAAAGGTACTCCATATATGACTTGGAGTTGTATGCAATGGTTCAAGCATTGAAAAAATGGCATCACTAACTTCTGCCCAAAGAATTTGTAGTCTTCACTGACAACCATGCCCTTAGTTTTCTCAATGGGCAAGAGAAGTTGAACCAAAGACACCTAAAGTGGGTTGAGTACCTACAATCTTATACATTCAATCAAACATAAGAAAGGGACAGACAACAAAGTTGCTGATGCACTAAGTAGGAGAATTATGACCATGTGGGAGATTTAATTGCAAAGTGTGGATTTGAGTGAGTTAAAAGACCTCTACAAGGATGATAAGTATTTTGTAGAGATATATAATGTTTGTTCTAATTTTTCTAACACCTCACATGTCTCTTGTTCAGAATACATGACACAAGAGGGTTTTTTGTTCAAAGGTCATCTTCTTTGCATACCTAAATGTTCTATGAGGAAAAATATTATTCAAGAGAAGCATCAAGGAGGTCTAGGAGATCATTTTGGCATTGATAAGACTTTGGAGCAGGTTGGTAGGTTTTATTATTGGCCCAAGTTGCAATCAAAAGTGAAAAGATTTGTAGAGAAATGTACCATCTGCCAAAGAGCAAAAGGAACCTCAAGTAATTCAGGTTTATATCAAGCTTTGGTCATACCTCAGAGGCCTTGGGAATGTTTGAGCATGGATTTTATGTTAGGCTTGCCTAGGACACCAAGAGGATTTGATAGTGTGTATGTGGTAGTAGATAGGTTCAGCAAAATGGTACATTTCATACCTTGCAAGAGTACCAATGATGCCACCTATATTGCATGCATCTTCTTCAAGGAGATAGTCAGAATTCATGGTCTTCCAATCAGCATTGTTAGTGATAGAGATGTGAAGTTTTTGAGCCACTTTTGGAGGACACTTTGGAGGAAGTTGGGAACCAAGTTATCTTTCTCATCTTCCTATCATCCTCAATCTGATGGTCAGATAGAGGTAGTCAATCGGTCACTGGGTAAATTGCTAAGATGTCTTACCAAACAACATGGGCAGACTTGGGATCTAGTACTTGGATAGGAAGAATATGCATATAATGACTCAATGGACCATAGCATAGGTAAAATTTCTTTTGAGATAGTGTATGGATTCCATCCTAGGGGAATATTAGAGATGAGAGATCGCAGTTCAATGGCACCCAAGAGTGCACAAGGGGAGAACTTTGCAGAAGGTATTAAATAGGTGCATGATAAGGTAAGGCAGTCCTTACAACAAAAATCCAAGAAGTATAAGGTTCAAGCTAATAAAACAAGGAGGAAGGTACACTTTCAAGTAGGAGACTTAGTGCTAGAATACCTTTGAAGGAGAGGCTTCCAAAAGGGCAACCTATCAAACTCATGATGAAGAAAATTGGACCTCTCAAGCTGGTGCACAAGTATGGGCAGAATACCTATGAGGTATAACTTCCTCCTACCTTGGGGATATCTCCTATTTTTAATGTATGTGATCTCTATCCATACAAGGGAGAGACACCAACAAATCAGATAGACATGCCATCACCGGTTGATGAAGATTGGGTAAAGGATTTGCCACCTAGTCAATTGGTTGAGTTAGAGAGTATCTTGGATACCAAGATAGTAAAAAAGATAAGGAAATGATTCTACAAGCACTATCTTGTCAAGTGGAAAGGGTTACCTGATTCAGATGCCATGTGGATGTCAGAGGCAGATATACTTCAGCATGGAGTGGAGATTTCAGACCTTATAACTCAAGGGACTTGAGTTCTTTGACCCAAGAGAGTATGGTGCAGGGCACCTAGCACTCCAATAATTAAATATTTGATTTATTTTAAGTTTGTGTGTTAATTTGTGATGTAATAATGGACCAACCATTTAGGACTCAGTAGAGCCATGGTTGAGTTGTCCAAATTTTGGTATGAGTCAATTGTGCTCATGATGTTGTTAGCCTGAGAAGTGAGATGCTTAGGTAGTTCATAGGAAAAATACCTCAAATAAATGTATTCATGTATTAGGAGTCAATATAGTTTTTTTTAGGTCTTCTAGGGTGTTTGAGGATACTTAAAATCCTTATAATAGATTAGAATGCAAAATTGCATCCTGGAGCAAAAGTTGTCAAAAGTTGCTGAGCAACATTTTGTAATTTCTTGCAAAAGTTGCATTTTTGGTTATAGGCGTTAGGGAGTTGGTTGAACCGATTGAAACAAGTGGATATAAGCCAAAATTTAACTTCATTGTATGGGTTGGAGGATTGGAAATGCAAGAGCAAGTTTTTGGTTTGTTAAGCAACCTTGTTTCCACTGGTTTTTTACAGTTTTTGTCTTGTTTTTCCTTGTTTGTATGGTCTAGTACGGAAGAGATGCTGTAAACTCATTACATATTTGAGAGTTCATTGTATTTTTTTTAATTAAGTTTTATTTCCAGGTTTGATTGTTAGAGGTTGTAGAGATTTCTTTCATTCTTTGCAACTAGGAGCAAAACCCTTGCAAGTAGGGTTTAAGAGCAAGAAATGGCTCTAACCTAGGCATTCTTTGATGGAACCTATTGAAATCACTGAGAATGCTAGGTTAGTGTCTGCACATAGCTTAGGAATAGGGTGTGTGATGTTGTAGGTCCAGGAGGAGGAGAAACAATGAAGCCCTAGGCTCACCGCTGGGAGTAGGTGAGTTAGGACAGCTGGAAAAGTGTGATTTGTGAGCACATGGAGATTGGTGCAGGTACAAGTGGCATATGAATGGAAATCCCTCTGAGTTCCATTTAAGGTTCCCAATTTTTTCGGATTAGGAGATTTGACTAGTGAAGAGTTTTAGACCCATCCTGCCAAGTCACCGGCTAGGCCTAAAACCCTTCAAAATAGTGCAGCATTGGAAACCCCACTAGTATAGACCACCTAGATGCACTATTCCAGTATTGTCTATAACTTTCAAAAGGGTACTCAAATCCATGATTTATTTCTAGGCTTGTTTAGGATTTTTTCAAATTAAACCCCTAAAACCGCCTAGGAAGGGTTAATGCAATTAGGCCTATTTAGGTGCCGATAGAGACCTAGAAGGATTAAGAAGACAAGGTGATGGATTTGGTGAATCTTAAACTTTAAAACATATTTAAGACACCTTGTTGTTGCATTGGGAAACCATAGAAGGAGATTGTGTGTTAAGATCCTTGCAGGAGTGGTTGGAGCTTAGGAGAGGAGTGTGTGAGTAACTGAGGTGGCAACCTCAAGTGAAGGAGTTGATTGACCAAAAACCATTGGCTATACCTAGGAGACATGTCAAGAAGGTTCAGACCTTGGAGGTCCCATTAGCATAACCCCTGCCAAGTGCCATAGGAAGGACTTGAGTAGTTGAAGGGTTGAGTAGGTCAAGTCACTCAAGAAGGTGTAACAAACAAAGCTCCAAGACTCTCTACATCAGTTGACCTCAGGAAATGACTAGAGTAAGGGGCGGTTAATGCTCAGGAAAAAATGGATAGGGAAAGTGATGTTCTATTGCTTTCCACTATCCCAGGGAGGGAGAGGATACTTTTTGTTCGAACCTCTTAAATATGGACCCTCTATCTAATCAATTTGCCAAGTCTAGTACTTCATCCCATAATTATTTCCAACCATGGCTTGATTAAATTCCTTTGGAACCACCCATTGCTAATAAAGAAACATTCAAACAAATGCAATGGCAGGAGTGCCACAATTGCAGGGTGGCCACAAATAAATCTATTGAAAAGACTAGGGAAATTGCCAAGGTAATGCATTTGGCTCGATCTAACTGGAATCACACCATGATCACATCATTTCCCTCTTATCTTGGCCACAACCAAAGTCTCTTCCACATGTCTGCCAATGCCACCTCCATTTTTTTCCTACCCACACCCTCTTCTCTCTTACTCCATTGTTTTCCTTCATCACCTTCTCATATATGCAATTCAATCCTTCATCTTTGTATCTCTCTGAAACAACCTTGAATCCCCTATAATGAAGGGTCATAGGATAATAAAAATATGAATAACTATTACCAAATCAAATCTTCAGATGTTATCAATGCTACTGTCCTTGAAGGCATGTACATAGGGTATGCAAGCAAATACAATGCATGTGATCTGTTAAATATAATCTCTAAAGAAAACGTGATTTCAGCAAGCGAAATGCTTTTGGAATAAGCACAAAACAGATCTCTTGCAAGGGCCTTAAAAACTTTTAAGAAATCAATGCCAGTAATGCCAGTAATGTCATGAATATAGGTATGCACAAAATAGATTTGTTTAAAAGGTTGTAAAAACTCTCAAGAAAATGCAACTGGCAAGCATAAAGCAAAAGTCCATATTTGGGTCATGTGCAACATCATATTTGTGGGTAAGAACCTTTGACTAAGACCAAAAAAAGAGTCCACATTAGAGTTCTCATTAAGCACACCAGCACATGAGAAAACCAATTTTTACAAACTTATGAACTTACATCGCTAATTCTGCCCTCTCTATTTTCAACTAATTCCCTCACTCTTGCATCTCTCCCCTTTCGTTCTATCCTCCATGTTGTATATTCAATGCTCTTCCCCCTAGAGAATGGGATAGTGAAGGGTTTCCTATACCCCTCATGTGGCCTCCATGCCTTTGAATTAACTCATATTGTCCCCTCCTTTCCTCCACTTGCAGCTATTATGGCTCTAGAATCATAGTACAGAGTAAATAACATGCAAGGTATTGATCATTATATACCATTGATTTTGAAAAGAACAGTCACGATTTTGTAAGTTGTCAACAACACATTGTACAAATTGAAGGTTTTGGAGCTAGAATAGATGCATCAATTTTCTAGATGGAAACAAGTGTAATGTCACACTTCATTAATGGAATGGGTATTATGTCCATTCCTAGCACCATACCTCATGCCCTCCTTTTATTTAATGCCCTCACAGAAGCCAATGCATAGCCCTTACTCCAATTATTTGGGTACTTATATTGTTTCATATTATTTATTTTTTATTCCCTAGTCACCAACCATGTGGGATGTGACATATAGAATATTGTGATTCCAAGCTTATTTGTGGATATCATTGTATTGGTGGCTAAATAAACTTAGAGAATCCTAAGTGCAATGAATGACTTCTTATTTTGGAGCAATTGAATTAGTTTTGTTGACGAGTGATTTTTTATGAAGACAAGAACGACTAAGTAAGTGTGTGGCAAGATCGGGATACCTTGTGTTAGCCTCTACACATTTTGTTGACTAAATTTTGACAAAATCTAAGTTGGCATTGTTGCTTGTCATTTGCTGTATTAAGCCATTATTGTGTTGGATGTTCTATACTATTGACCTAATCAATATTCTTGACTCACCCAATAGGCCTAAAATGTACAAGCCAATCAAATCAGTAAAAATAATAAGCAAATAAAAATGAAGTGCTTCCCAATATCTTAAATCAAGATTCAGGCAATCTACCCTTCCCAAGATTGTTTGTCCTCAAGAAATAGTTGAATGATCATAGATTCTAATTTGTAATCCACCTTTATCTATGCTAATTGATATAATCTTAGGGCATACATCTAGTTACCTCAACAAATGATTAGGAATTGCAAGGTTTATAATGTTAAGACAATTTTTAGCTCATCTTTATTTTCTTGTCATTGGTAAATGTAAAAGACCACTTTGGATTGATCAATTTTTTGCACAATATCATAAATATCTCATAATGTTAAAATTAAAGCTTGCATCTTAAGATAATGATTAGAAGCATGACACACATCTATGACCTTAATTGTTCATAACTAATTACTAGCTTGGATAGCTTAACTTACTAAACCACCTCTTAAGATTAATTCAAATCATACGTAGGAATATTCCAAAACTTATTTTGGCACGAGCAAATATAATATTTCAGCATGTGGAGGTATTCCTGGTCGAGGGAGTTCTTTGTCTATAGCTCTGCTTTTTCCAAACAGTCGATAGTGCACCGTCTATTATTGAGGCTTAACACTTCATTGTTTGAGTTCACAAATAAGCTACGTCATAACATCGGATCAACAAATAGATATTCATTGCAGAAGCTGGCCTATAGTGCCACCTTATATTAGAGTCATTGGCAAGTGATATTCTTGTTATATCCTTGAGCACAGTTCCATATTGAAGAGGTGAAGATTTCAATTGTTGGCATGAAACAATCGGGATTATGGATTTTTGCCAGTTCTATTGAATATTGTGATTCCAGGCTTATTCGTGGAGATCATTGTATTGGTGGCTTAATAAAATCAGAGAATCCTCAACGCAATAAATGATTTATTATTTTAAAAGAATCAAATTATATAAATGTTGATGAGAGATTCTTTATGAAGACCAGTGAAACTAAGTGAGTGTGTAGGAAGATCAGGATTCCTTGTCTTAGCCTCTCCACATTTTGTGGACTATATTTTGAACAAGTCCAAGTTGGCGTTGTTGTTTGTCATTTTTGATCTTAAGACATTAATGTTGTTGAAGATAGTGTCAGGAGGACAAACCAGAAGATTTCAAGTAGGATTCCTCCCTAGCTAAGAGGGAGTGTTGATTTTATTGTAGCTATGGTCGGAATCTGCATGATAATATTTATACTGATAATATAGGTATTATATTATTAGTTGTTTAATTATATTATAATTATTATTAATTGTAATAATATAATTATAGTTATAATTATTAATAATATAATAATATACTAATATTATATTAATATATAATCATTAATATTTAATTATTTAATATTATTGGCATCCCTTGGTGAAAGGGCACCTCTTGCATATATATTATGAGATGCGTGATCCCATTGAGAGTAGCAAATAATAATAATAATCGGCCTCATCTCTTATGATGTCGGACCCTTCACACTCAACAAGACTTGATCCCTTGTGAGCTCAATTGGAAACATTCAACTTCACCAATAGACCAAGGGCCCATTAACTATATATTCAGTTATCAAACCCTAAACATTAAAAAAAATTTAATTACCATTTAAAATATATAATCACAAAATTTATTAAAAATTTAGCTGATGTCATTTCCTACATAGGGTACTTATATATTACAATGCCCTATGAAGTTTGAGGGAGTCAGAACTATTCCTATTGAAATTATTTGACTTTTTGAGATTATTCTCTTGGGAAGAGCCTAAACTGCCGGCACGATAACTATAACGTGCAACGTCCCGGCCTACCCACGGTTCAGTAGAACAACCATGTCTGATTAATGCATCATCATACGGCGTATATTAATGCCTTTTTCAGTCTATAAATGAGGAAATATGTCCACCTCATTCAATTTATCTTTGCTTCTTGCTTAATTCGATGACCGCAATTTTGTTAATCGCTTGAAGCAGATTAGTGAATATTCATATGGGTGTGAATTGAGGGCTTTTCGGAGTCTATAAATCAGAAACGTATTCATCTCATTAGTTTCAAAACTGTGCTTTTCCTTAATTCTATGACCATAGTTTTGTTGATTGGTGCTCTCGTGAAATTCTTATAATTTTGTTTTAGAGGATAGATATGTTGAATTATTGATATTCTCTAGTTTGCTGTGGGCGTTTGAGTCCCTTGGGTTGAGTGCTTTCAAGAATGATTAATCTTGCTTAGTTAACTCTCAAAGATTGAGTATGTAGGTACGAGCATTTGTTATGGCCAGCTGATTTTCTTTAGTTTGGTATTAAGAACTGGGCGATATAAAATCAATCAAACATTTTCTTCCCATTCCTTTAAAATCTAGATATAAAAGTTTTATCTCTGAGAGAGTCTTTTGTAATGGCAATTTTAAACAATTACAATGTAGAAATAGTGGAGAGAGAACTTGTGTTGCCTGCTGTGGCAGTCCAAGAGCACGTTCTTCCTTTAAGCAACATAGATCTCATAACGACTGCTGTTGGTGTACATGTTTTATTCTGTTATGAAAAACCCTCCGAGTCTTCTTTTACGTCTGTTGTGTCTAATCTCAAGAGTTCTCTCTCCAAGTCTTTCGTTTCTTTTGATGCTTTTTCTGGAAGATTGGTCACTAATGGTTTTGGGGAAAAAGAGCTGGTTTGCAATAACAAGGGTGTTGAATTTGCAAAAGCTTATGCACTCACTTCTCTTGATCAAGTGGAGTTCTACAACCCTTTTGAAGCTGTGGGGGGCAAGCTTGTTCCTCTTTCTCTTTCTAAGGACTCTCAAGGAAATAGTACTCCAGTTTTTGCTGTTCAGGTAATTTATTATAACATATGCACAGATTTTATTAATTTTTATATGCAAATTGTTCAGTTTTTTCAGTTTTATGATGGGTCATTTCATTTTATGCGTTATGCCACACGAACTTTGTTATTTATGTGATAGCTCCTATTACCAATTCCACACTACCACTTTCCTGTCTGTTTGATTAATCACAAAAGTTGTGGGAATCTATCTTACAGGTTAACTGTTACTTTGCATATAAATGAAAATGTTGATTTCAAAGTAGACTAATACATGTGGGTTTTGTTGTAATAGCAAAACTATACGTGATATTAGAGTCAAAGATCACTTTCCTCAAATTAAATTGGAGGGAGGCATTGGATTAACTACCACGTCTCTCAAACTTCATCTGGTGGACTAACTCTCATTCTGAGTCTAGCTGAAGATGCTGACTTGAAATAACATCAATAGATATTGATACAAGAGTGAATCAATACTATTCAATTCCTCTTGTTTATGGCAAAAGCAGATTAATTTATATTAACTGTTATATCAGAAAGAGTTACATAAAAAATTCCACATAGTCATAGCTATCATTGAAGTCCAGAGGAGAAAAATCTAACAATCCACACCTCACCAAACCTCATAATAGAGCAGGAAAACAAAATTAAGGTGACTAGATCAGAAAAGAATACTATCAGCCCAACTCAGGATGCAGAAGTGGAAGAAGTGAAAGAAGTTGTGAAGAAAGTAGTCAAGGTAGAGATCCCAATCAATAAAATTATTAGAAAATAAAGTTATCCAATGCGTGGATTTAGTTAAATTTGTTTATATTTTTATATTTATTTCCAATTTATATATAATGTTAGGTTTGGAGTGGTAAAAATATGTTTCTATACGTCTTCAGCTGCTAAATGTCATAATGATGGTATCTGATATCAAAATTGTTTACTTTGTCTACAAGCTTTTACTAACATGAGTGGCTAAGCTGGCTTCAAAACGGCATGAAAAATTTGTGTTATTGATTTTTTCAAATATTTTCAAAAATCAAAGTTGCAGTTAATTTTGCTGATCATGATCAATGATCTATAATATTTGACAAATTTCATATTATTGACATTTTGTACCGTTTTGAAACCAATTTAACCGTAACCTTTACTAACAAGTTTGTTTTACCATTTCTCAGAGTTTAATTTTTCATTTTATTTTGACAGTCTTCTGGGCTAACCTTACGGAGTCTGATCCTCACTCTTTTCCAATTTTAACCTTTTCCAAACATTAATATCGTTTAATTTTAATATACTACTTTTTCTTTTACCATTTCTCGAACTACCAAAAGATTTCATAAATTTAATAACTATTGTTGTCCTACTATTGTAGGTAACAGAGTTTAGCTGCGGGGGGATAGTTGTGGGATGTACATTCGATCACAGGGTTGCAGATGCATTCTCTGCCAACATGTTTTTTACGCATTGGTCGAATATTTCTAGAAATGAAACGATCGAGTCCATAACTCCAAGCTTTACGCGCTCCATTCTAGTCCCTAGAGATCCTCCAAATTGCTGTTCTGAAATCGACAAAATGTATATGAAACTGCAGCCTTTACCACAACCCATCAAACAAATCCCTGAACCTGCCAAAGCCAGTAGAATCTATTATCTCAGTGCCAAAGATATAGAAAAGCTCCAACTCAGTGCAAACGAACACGGAAACAATTATAGCAAATTAGAAGCTTTTTCTGCTTATTTTTGGAAACTATCAATACAAGGCCGAGAGATAAACAACACAATAAATTGTAATATACGCATTGCTATAGATGGTCGCTCTCGTCTAAAGAAGATGGGAATGCCTGCTAACTACTTTGGAAATGTTGTATCAACCGCTTTTGCTATGGCTAATGCTGGTAACGTCAAGGAGGAACCACTTAGCTGGGCTGCAAAGCTAATTCATGATGCAATATATAGGGCAGCAAATGAAGAGTATTTTCAAAGTTTTGTAGATTTGATAGAGATGTCCAAGCCATCAATTGTGGTTCCGAGGGCATTTGTGAAAGGAGACGAACCAATGCTTGTGGTGTCTTCTGGGCTGCGTTTTCCTTTGTATGATATTGATCATGGATGGGGAAAACCCATTTTAGCAAGCTACTATTTACCCTTCGCTCCAGGCTATGTGATGCCAACCCGTAGTCCTCATGCAGATGGGAGTTGGCTAATATACGTGAACTTCCTTGTTGATCAGTTGAAAGCTATTGAATCCCACCCTAATTTCATTCTCCACAAAATCTCATCAGATTTTTTTGCTGGTTTGAAAAATGTATAGCTATACAACAACTATTCAATTGTATGGTTGTTTTCACTAAGAACTTTTGTTTCATCAATGTTCTAAAACCCATTTGTACAATGAGGAAAATGCTTTTTAACTTAATTATTCACTATAAAATGGGGACTGCTTGCAGGCTGTAGATTCTCCATGCAGGGGATTAGTCTCGTCTCATAAAAAAGTAATAATAATAATAATCATCAAAAAAAATAATAATAATAATAATCATAAAAAAAAATAATAATAATAATAATTATTCAGTATAGTCTAATGAGAAAACACACTTCTGAAAAGTAATAACAGCACAAAGAAGAGGTCACTCATTTTCCTGAATACTAGTAGAAAGCATTGGTAATGGTTTTAATTGAAACAGACTCTACATATGAAAGAGAAGGGGGTGGGTAAGGCATGAGATTTTTTGCATCCACCTTTACATCAAGGATGTAGAACATGTTGATAACTAATTCTGCTTTAGCATGCAGCTAGATTAGTTTAGTTAATAGTTTTTTGTTTATTCATGCAACATGTACTCCAACATGCATTAATCCTTTGGACTATTTTTAGTTTTGTTTTTTGCATGAATTTGTTTTTAGTAAATAAAGCATGCTGTGCATGCACTTATTGTATTCTTAATTTAGGGAGTAGTTTGCTTTTTTTTAGTTTGAGAGTCTTAGTAGCTTTCCATGCAATGCTAGGAATATATTTAGAACTGCAGTTATTATTAATTCTTCTAGTCTGCAAATTCTTTATATATACAGCCTCTATGTAATTTTTAATTAAGCTTCAATTAAGAAATTCGTGTGTGCAATTCCAAAAACAAGGCACTTTGTTTTTATTCTGAATTGTGATTTCTCTTTGCAATTTATTCTTTTTGCTATTATTGTTTGCTAATCAGTTGGTTCAGAGAGGATAGGTCAGGTTCAAAATTCTACAAGTGGTATTAGAACAGGTAAAATTGTTTTGGGTTAAAGTTTTATTGTTGGAATTTCGCCAAAGTTAATCATGTCGAATTCTAACCATATGCCCATTCCAGAATTTGATGGGAATGATTATGATTATTGGTGCATTAAGATGCTGACCTTTCTGATTGGAAAAGATTTGTGGGAGATTATTGAATCAGGTTATGAAGAGCCAACTAATTGGAATGCCCTTACAGCCAATGAAAGAACAAGAAAGGAAGCAAGGAAAAAGAATGCTCAAGCTTTGTTTCACATTTAGATAGCTCTTGATAAGATCTTATTTCCAAGAATATCAGGAGCAACAATTGCCAAAGATGCCTGGAAGACTCTACAAGAAGCTTACTAGGGTAGTGATCAAGTTAAAGTGGTCAAGCTTCAGACATTGAAGCGAGAGTTTGAGAATTTGAAGATGCAAGAAGCTGAAAGTATAAGTGATTATTGTGTCAGAGTCAAAGATGTGGTCAATAAAATAGCTACGCTTTGGGAAATTGTAAGCAATGAAGTTTTGATAAAAAAGGTGTTGAGATCTTTAACACCCAGATGGAATCATGTAGCAATAATCATAGAAGAAAGCAAAGATTTGACAAAACTACAGTTTGATCAACTGGTTGGATCCCGGATGTCTCATGAAGAAAGATTGAAAGATTCTTTTGAAGGTGTAGAGAAAGCATTTTCCTCTAAATTGCTAATCACAAAAAATGAAGATGCAAGCAGCAGTAGTGCCAAAATCAATCAAGGCCAAGGTAAAGGGCAAAGCCAAAATTCTTCAAGAGGTAGAGGAAGAGGTGGCTCAAGAGGAAGTGGTGGTTTCAGAGGAAGAGGTAGAGGCAGATTTGATAAGAGAAATGTTCAATGTTACCATTGTAATAGGTATGGCCACTTTGAAAGAGAATGCAGATTGAAAGAAGGTAAAAGTGCTAACTATGCTCAAGAAAGTAGTGAGAATCCTCCTGATCACTTATTTTTGTCTTATGCAAAGGGTGAAAATACTAGTAAAGATGTTTGGTACCTAGATTCTGGATGCTCTAACCATATGACAGGGAATGAGAAGTTGTTCTCAACAAAGGATGGAAGTTTCAAATCCAAGATCCAGCTTGGTGATGATAAATCATTGGAAGTTGCTGCCAAAGGAGCTATGGAGGTCCAAACAAAAGAAGGTATAAAGAGTATTCATGATATTTATTATACTCCACAATTGAAGCACAATTTGTTAAGTGTTGGGCAGCTATGTGAGAAAAATTATAAAGTAGTCTTTGAGAATAAGACTTGTACTATCTATGATTAGAATAAGGATAATAGGGTGATCACTGTTGTTCCTATGACAAGAAATAGGATGCTCCCCTTGAGGTTTGGTGAATATAACAACAGTTTGACAAATATAGCTTATGAGGATTCAAGTTGGTTATGGCATCTCAGGTATGGGCATTTAAATTTTCATAGTTTGAAGTTTCTAACCTCATATGCATTAGTTTCTGGTTTGCCCAAGGTTGAGGAACACAAGGAGGTTTGTGAAGGTTGTGCTAAAGGAAAGCATGTAAGAGAAAAATTTCCAAAGAGCAATGCATGGAGGGCTCATCACCCACTTCATCTTGTTCATTCGGATATATGTGGTCCTATGCAGACTAAAAGTTTGGGTAAGTCATCATATTTCATCACTTTTATTGATGATTACTCACGAAATTGTTAGGTATATTTTTTGAAGGCCAAAGATTAAGCCTTAGATACATTCAAGAAGTTTAAAGCCCTTGTGGAAAATGAGAAAGGGTGCAAGATCAAGTGTTTAAGGACTGATCGTGGAAGAGAATTGTGCTCAAAGGCTTTCCAAAGTTATTGTGATTTTAATGGCATCAAGAGGCAACTTACTACTGCATACACACCTCAATAGAATGGAATAGCTGAAAGGAAGAATCATATTGTGGTTGAAATGGCAAGGTGCATGTTACAAACCAAGGGATTGAGCAATTCTTACTGGGGAGATGCAGTTGCTACAACTATGTACATCCTCAATTATAGCCCCACTAGTGCACTAGAAGAGATGACTCCTTATGAAGCTTGGTATGGTAAAAGGCCTAATGTTAATCATTTCAAAGTTTTTGGTTGTTTGGCTTATGTGCATGTACCTGATCAAAATAGACAGAAGTTAGATGCAAAGAGTGAGTCATGTATTTTTATTAAATATAGTGAGAAAAGCAAGGCTTATAGATTGTATAATCCTCTCACTAACAAGCTTATTGTCTCAGGAGATGTGATTTTTGATGAAGGGGGAGTTTATGGTCATCAAAAAGGCTATGTTGAGAAGCCAAAATCTATTTTGAATGATGATATAATTGCTGATATTGATCATGAGCAGCCAACTAATGTTTCTATATCCAGTGGTTTAACTCCACCAAGCAATCCTTCATCAAATTGTTTAGTACCAAGTTCAAGTCCAACTTCTTCTCCAAGTTCTACAAGGAAGGTAAGGAGATTGAGTGATATCTACCAAAAGAGTGGAAATCAAGTACATGAAGAAAACCCAATAGGTGAGACAGTGAATTTTTCTTTATTAGCCAAAGCTGATTTTGAACCATCATGTTTTGAAGATGCATGTACTAATGAGGTTTGGGTGAAAGCCATGGAAGAAGAGATGGATTCCATTCACAAGAATGACACTTGGGAGTTAACAGAACTTCCACATGACAAAAAAAGGATTGGTACCAAATGGGTCTACAAGACCAAATTTAACAGTGATGGGAGTGTTGAAAGACACAAGGCAAGATTAGTTGCTAAAGGCTTCACACAGAAGTATGAAATTGACTATGAAGAGACATTTTCACTAGTAGCAAGACAAGAGACCATAAGAATGTTGATTTCATTAGCAGCTCAGAAGAAGTGGAGCATACATCATATGGACATGAAAAGTGCCTTCTTGAATGGGTACTTAGAAGAGGAAGTATATGTGGAGCAGCCACAAGGTTTTGAAGTGGAAGGAAAAGATAATTATGTCTACAAGTTGAAGAAGGCTTTGTATGGCCTCAAGCAAGCACCAAAAGCGTGGTATACCAGGATTGATGGATACTTTCAGGAGAATGACTTCCAGAGAAGTAAGAGTGATCCTACCCTATACTACAAACAAGAAGGTACTGATATTCTCATCATAAGTTTGTATGTTGATGATCTTTTGTATATGGGTGGTAGTTCTAAGATGAAAGATGAATTCAAAGCTGCTATGATGAAATAATTTGAGATGAAAGATCTTGGTCTAATGAAATATTTTCTAGGAATGGAGGTTTATCAAAGTAAGGATGAGATTTTCATTTGTCAAACAAAGTATGCACAAGATATGCTGAAGAAATTTAATATGACTGATTGTAACCTTACCTCCACTCCAAGTGCTCATGGAGTTTTGTTATGTCGAGATGATGGTGCTGATTTAGTTGATGAGACAGCTTACAGAAGTATTGTGGGGAGCTTGATGTTTCTAATCCACACAAGGCCTAATATTGCCTATTCAGTTTCACTTGTTTCAAGGTATATGACAAATCCATCTGAAATACATATGAAGGCAGCCAAGAGGATTTTGAGGTATGTGAAAGGGAATTTAAGTTTTGGTATTCATTACTACTCTTCTGAAAAGTTCAATCTAGTAGGCTTTAGTGATTCAGATTGGGGAGGTAGTATGGATGACCGTAAATCTACATCTGGAAATTGTTTTTCTTTTGGTTCTAGTTTGATTACCTGGAGCTCAAAAAAATGAAGTATTTTTTCTCTCTCATTTACAGAAGTGGAGTATGTTGCAATTACCTCAGCAGGTACACAAGCTCTTTGGCTCAGAAAAGTTTTGGAAGAAATTGGAGAAAAATGAATTCAGCCTATAGTAATTTATTGTGACAATGTGAGTGCCATCAAGTTAGCCAAGAATCTAGTTCATCACAACAAAACAAAGCTTTTTGATTTGAAATATCATTTCATGCGAGATTCGGTGCAGAAGAAGGATGTCGAATTGAAGCACACCAACACCCAGGATTAGCTAGCAGATATATTCACCAAAGCGGTTGCAAAAGCTCAGTTTATAGCACTACGAGATAAGATTGTTAGCCCTCTCAGCATCATGGGGGAGTATGTTGATAACTGATGTTGCTCTAGCATGCAGCTAGATTAGTTTAGTTAATAGTTTTTTGTTTATTCATGCAAATAAAGCATGTACTCCAACATGCATTAATCCTTTGGACTATTTTTAGTTTTGTTTTTTGCATGAATTTGTTTTTAGTAAATAAAGCATGTTGTGCATGCACTTATTGCATTCTTAATTTAGGGAGTAGTTTGCTTTTTTTTAGTTTGAGAGTCTTAGTAGCTTTCCATGCAATGCTAGGAATATATTTAGAACTGCAGTTATTATTAATTCTTCTAGACTGCAAATTCTTTATATATACAGCCTCTATGTAATTTTTAATTAAGCTTCAATAAAGAAATTGGTGTGTGCAATTCCAAAAAACAAGGCACTTTGTTTTTTTTCTGAATTGTGATTTCTTTTTGCAATTTATTCTTTTTGCTATTATTGTTTGCTAATCAGTTGATTCAGAGAGGATAGGTCAGGTTCAAAATTCTACATAACATTCTAGTAGAGCATAATGGTGTTTCATCTTGCCTTCTGTGTCCCTTCATCTTTTCTTGAAGAAGATGACTGCGTTGAGGAAGAGTGGAAGGGGCAAGAAGCAGAAAACTGAATGATGATATGGAAGGAGGCACTCCCTTTGTTGACTGATTTGAGAACTTGTCAGTGCTGTGTGGCGGTGTGGAGGGATTCAAAGGTGGAACCTCTTCAAAATCCAAGAGTACACTCGGGACGGTTTATCATATGGACTAAGTCTGTATTTGAGAAGCTTGTTGCTGTTTTCTTTTTGGGACTTTTGAGAAAGAATCCCTGCAGAAGAAGGGTTATGTATTGCCCCGATCAAAGATTTTTAATTCTGATTATCAATCTGGATGAAGTTTAATATATTTGGAGGCGCAGTGTTCTCCCGATGTTTTTTCGTTTTGAATGGATTTCATTTGCTCAGGTTGTGGAAGGCAAAGCGAAAAATTTGAATTTTGTTCAGGGAAACATCACCGATCGTGGATTCGAGCCATGTGATTAGAAGGGTGAGCAAATCATGATAGCACCAACAGCACCATCGTCACCAACAACTACACCATCTTAATGTCCACGAATATCAGGCTGCGAATCTAATGAGAAAATATGGAGTGCAATTACCAAAAGGTGTGGTTGTATCTCTAGTTGCAGAAGTGAAGCAGGCCATCAAATACAGTTTTTCTATGAGGAAGCTGTTATCAAAAGTCAAGTTCTTGCAGGCAGTCGAGGATTAGGAATTTTTGAAGAATGGATTTAATGGCGGTGTTCATATTGCCAAAACTGGGAAAGCATAGGGCGTTGCAGGGAAGATGCTTGAACAAATTCTTGTTACCAAAAAGACAGGACCAGGAGGGAAGCTCGTAATAAGGTATATTGTGTCAGAAGTGAATAAATAACAGAAAAAAAGGAGATTGGAAGATTTTTTTTTACCTAGGCGGGGAAGATTGTATAGAGAAAAAATTAAGAGAATGGCCACAGTCATTGGTGGTTTTTGCAATGGGCTAGTGGGAGCTCTTCAAAGCCTATTGGGAGATGCTAGATTTAGCCCTAATTCTTCAGGGTATGGAGCAGTTGTTGGTAAATGATACTGAAGTGAATGTTCTTTTATGCCAGTTAGAGAATAGCCGTGTGCATGACCATACAAATCAACTCTCATGTTCGATTCCATGTGATGCAGATGCAGTTAGATTAGAGAGAGTTTTTTTATTAGTTTCATTTTTACAACTGCTAGTTTGAAAAGCTATGCATGAAATGTTCATGTTAATAGAGTTTTGTAATAGTTAACTCTTTTATTTTTAGTTACATGATTACAGTCTATTTTTTGAGACTAGGAGGTCTATAAAAGACGGTGTTTTCGTGTTTGAAATGCAGTCTATAACGAGAAAGACCTCGAACGAGGCATGATGTAATAAATTTCTGAGAGTGAATAAATTTGTGTTTCTGTTAAAATCTTTATCTGTATTAGACAATCTCTTTGCTGTAGCACTCTGTGTTTCTGTTTATGTCCTTTGTTTTCAGATTTCACAGAAATTGCAGAGATAAGTTATAATATCTCAGTGTGGAGTAGTTGGGTTTCATGAACATGATTACTTGTTGTAGATTGACAAACTGGATCTGATGTGGATCTGGTCTTTATATCTACAGATTATCCTCAAAAGATGGATAATTAGGGTGTCTCTCCTCAACTTGTAGCATGCTTATCATGATACCACGAATAAGCTGTGTCACACTATAGTGGATGTTTTTGTGGTAGTGAGAGTTTTGTTGTCACAAAATGGTTTTTTTCATGTGATTGGAGGTGTTGATTTTTATTTACAAGATATTTGTTATTGTGTCAAGTGAACTCTTGTTTTTAGATTAGAGTGTTGGCATGGTATGGGTTCTCATCATATGTTATGCTTTTTGAAGCATTTAGTCTTTCTTAATAGAGATGTTAGATCATATTCTCACGTTACATTCTTAGATTATGGAGACATGAATGAGAGTTTCCACATTAGGGGACGTGCAATGGGAACTTGAAATGAACAATTGAACATCGCATCCAACAATCTTCTACTCAAGTCCCATTCACATCTAAATAACCTCCCACTTAAAATCTGCTTTCTATGACCTATTATACCTTGATTTAAATGATTATAATACTCACTTCTTATATAAATATAATATTCAGTTGACAAATCCTAAACCTTAAAATAACTTTGTAATTGGCCTATTTAAAAATACATAAGTACAAAATTTATTAAAACATTAGTTATGTCATTTCCTACGTAAGGTACTTGTATATTACACTACCCAATGAAGTTTTAGACTGAGTCAGACCCATTCCCATATAAATTATTTGACATTTTTAGATTCCTAGATTAAAACATATATCCACCTCATTCGATTTGTCTTTGCTTCTTTCTTTTGCTGACCGTAGTTTTGTCAATCGGTTGTAGCCGATCAGTGCATATTCACGTGGGTGTGAATTGAGGACTTTTCTCAGACTATAAGTCAGAAACGTATTCAGCTCATTTGCTTTTAACTTTGGCTTTTTTTCTTAATTCTATGACCATAGTTTTGTTAATTTGGTACTCTCTTGAAAAAGTTTCAATATTTTAGAGGATAAATATGTTTAATTATTGATACTCTTTAGTTGGCTGTGGGCATTTGAATCCCTTGGGTTGAGTGCCTACAAGAATGATTAAACTTCTTTAGTTTAATTTCAAAGATTGAGTCTGCAGGTACGAGCGACACTCTGTGATTTTTTCTAGTATGGTTTTAAGAAGTGAGGGATATAAATTCATTTAAACAACTTGGTCCCGTTCCATTAAAATCTAGATATAAAAGTTTTATCTCTGAGAGAGTCTTTTGTAATGATAATTTTAAACAATTACTGTATGCGGGAAAGAAGGGTTAGCCAATCAAGAGCACAAACAACCTACATACCAATAAAACATTACATGAAAGGGATCAAATAAACAAAACAATATAAATCATTAGTCTCCTAAAATCATTCCTTTATTCAAATCAAGGTTGTTCTCAGATTACTTGAGCACTTGATCTTTTAGAATGACTAACTAAAGAACAAGGGATGAATTGATAAAAATCTAAATGCAAGTGCAACTAAGATCTTTGATATGATATTGATGAAGCTATGATATGATCAAGATGGTGATATTAAAATGAAGATTATGCTAACATGATATGCTACCTTAACATGATATGCTATGCTAACATGATGTTTTTTAACACTAAAATGCCCCTAACTGATCAAACTTGCAAAGAGAAGCAAATAAGACTCCTTGATAACCTGCACACAAGATAATGAGAGAAATGAGGCCTATTTATAGAAGAAATGAGGCCTATTTATAGAAGAAATGAGCAATTGGATGGTTAAAATTAAATTATCTTAACAAGGGCTAGGATTGAATGATCGTCAATCCATGTGATACTTTCAACCCAATCTCACATTGACAAGTGTCACCATAAGAAGGTTGAGTTAGTGGATAAATCTTTTATCCAAAGGATAAACTTTTGTGCAAGGGTTAAAGGGATAACCATGGTCAAGGAAATGAATGCTTGAAGAGACCCATGAGTTAAAGGATGGTTAAGTTAGAGAGAATGTCTCTACCCAAGGGTCAAGGTTGAGTTAATCATTAATGATTAGGAAGACTTTGGAGGTTATCTTATTGAAGAAATAAAGCTTTTAATTCTTTATGAAGACTTTGCATATTATTTATAAGTGACTCTTTCTTAAGGAATGCAGAAATGATTATGAGGGGGATTAGACTAATTGAAAGTGATTAGAAGAATCGAGAAGGGGGTATTAGTCATGCAAGTGGATTGTGTAGGAGAATACAAGTGGGAGGAATTTTTAGGATTTAATTGAAATAAAATTGATTTATTTCAAAAAGTGGGTTGCAACTTGCATTGAGAGGATTTATTTAAATGTGAGGGGGATTTAAGTAAATGTAAATTTAATTAAATGCGAAAAAGGGGATTTAATCAAACAAATATGATTAATAGCTAGAACTTGGCTAGATGAATCAAATCAAATAAATTGAATAATTTATTTAATTAATAGAGGAAGGGGATGAATTAATTAAATTTTAATTTAATTAATAGAAGAATTTCTAGTGAATTAAATAAATATTAAATATTTATTTAATTTAGTGGTTAGATTTATGTGTCTACAATTATAATGTAAAGGTAGTGGAGAGAGAATTTGTGTTTCCTGCTCTAGCAGTCTAAGAGCATATTCTTCCTTTCAACAACATAGATCACATAGCACATGTTGTTGGTATACATATTTGTTTCTATTTGAAAAACCCTTTGAGACTTCTTTTACCTCTGTTGTGTCTAATATCAAGAGTTCTCTCTCCAAGGCTTTTCTTTCATTTGATGCTTTCCTTGGAAGATTGGTTAGCAATGGTGTTGAGGGAAAAGAGATCATTTGCAATAACAAGGATGTTGAATTTGCAAAAGCTTATGTAGTCACTTTTCTTTCTCAAGTGGAGCTCTAAAATCCCATTGTAGTTTGTTCCTCTTGCTCTTTCAAAAGACTTGGAAGGAAATGGCACTCCAGTTTTTGTTGTTTAGGTGATTCGTTATAGCATATGCATAGATTTTATATGCAAATTGTTTAGTTCTTTCAATTTTATAATGGGCCTTTCATTTTATGTGTCATGCCTTACAAACTTTGTTATTGTTGGAATGTGAAGTTCAAATTGAGTTCTTAGCTTGTAGTGGTTGAGTCATCTTGGATTCCCATCTTGGAGTGGTTGAGTCATACATAGAAATTTTTGTTAGGAAATTTTTTATAAATAGTAATTTCGACATGTGTTTTATATGTAGTTGTGTGAGTCATGCTAACTATATTTAGTAAGTTGTATTCAAGTAGGACTCTGCAACTCGGTTGTTTTATGCTACTCAAAATCATGTTTTGATGTACAGTTTTGAGATTGTTGTAACTCTGTAATTAATGAGAATCAATACAAAAGACAATTTGCCCATGGTTTTTACTAGTATATTATTTAGGTTTTTCCACGTAAATCTAAGTATTAATTGCTATTGTTCTTCTCAATAATTTTCTACACTAGTTTATTTTTCTTACTCTTATTATCAATTCCACACTACCACTTTCCTTGCACTATTTGATTAATCCTAACTTTTACATGTGTATAGTGAATATTTGATTTCAAAATACATTAATACACTAATTGTTACTTTGTATATAGCGAATATTTGATTTCAAAATACACTAATACATATTGGTTTGGGTGTAATAGAAAATCTATACTTGATATCAATGTAAAGTTCACTTTTCTGAAATTAAATTAGAGAGAGGCATTGGATCAACTATATCTCTGAAAATTGATTTGGTGGACTAGCTACCATTCTGAGTATGAGTGATGATGCTGACTTTCAATTGACACCAATAGATTTTGATACATCAGCAAATCTACACTATTCTTTTTCTCTTTGTTTTTGGTAAAAAGAGATGAAATTATATTAAATCTTATATCTAAAAAGAGGTGCAAAAATATTTCCACACACAATAGTTATTATTGAAGTCCAATGGAAAAAAAATGAAAGAGATTTGTTATGAATCCACCCCCACCAAGCCTCATAAAAAAGAAGGAAAACATAATTAAAACAACTACATCACAAAAGAATGCTATCAGTAACAAACCAAGGTTTGTGACTAATAAGTTTGTTTTACCATTTCTCTAAGTTTTCTCTATACTTCTTATTTTTCCTTATATTTTGACAGTCTTCTAGACTAATTTACAAAGTCTAATTCTCACTCGTTTCTAATTTTAACCTTTTTTTTTAGCAATAAAATCATTTAATTTTAGTATTGTAACTTTTCTTTCATCATTTCTCAAACTACCAAATAAATCATAAATTTAATAATCATTGTTGTCCTATAATTGTAGGTAACAAATTTTCTTTGTGGTTGGATAGTTGTGGGTTGTACATTCGATCACAAGGTTACACATGCATTATCTGCCAACATGTCTTTTACACTTTGATCAAATATTTCTAGAAATGAAGCGATCGAGGTCATAACTCCAACCTTTACGCGCACCATTCTGGTCTCTAGAGATGCTCCAAATTGTTGTTCCTAAGTTAAAAAAATGTGTATGAAACTACAACATTTACCACAACCCATTAAACAAATCCCTGAGCCTCCCAAAAGTAGTAGAATCTATTACCTCGGTACCAAAGATATAGAAAAGCTCCAACTCAATGCAAACAAACATGGCAACAATTATAGAAAATTAGAAGCTTTTATGCTTACTTTTGGAAACTATTATTACAAGGACAAGAGATGGAGGACACGATAAATTGTAATATATGTTGGAAGTGGAGAAACTCTAAGAGGGGGGGTGTGAATCAGTGTATAAAATATAACATAAGAACAGTTTTACAAAATTAGAAAACTCAGTTTTAGCAAATAGGACAAATTAGCAAAGACTTTACATGTTTCAAATCAGAACGAGTGAACTAGAACTCAAGAAAAACAAACTATTGTCAAAGCATGTAAAAGTGATCATCCAATTATTCAAATAAATAATCTTTGTTATATGCTTTTAGACAAGAAAAGATGACTATGCTCCTTTTACAAAACAGATATAAACTAAATGAATATTGTAGTGACTACCAAGTATAACATGAACTGAAACAGAGAAATAACAAGCATCTAAAGTATCAGAGCTTCAACTAGTGAAACATAATGAGACAAGATTGAATACACAACACCAATAATTTCATGAGTGGAAAACCCTCATGGGGTAGAAAAACCACTCGGTAACAATTCCTTTTTATTATCTCAAAGAGAACCAACCCTGTACATTGTTCAGGGAGCACCAACCCTTGTTCCTCTACAATCTCAAGTTTCAATCAATGGTAGCCTTGTAACCACAGAATATTGTAATCACAAGGTTATCAATGGTTGGAACAAAAAAAAAATGGAGCAGTATAAAATATTATTCCAACTATAAGGAAGTCTTTTTCAACTTCAAACAGAGAGAGTAAATTTAATCTCCATCTCTAAATCTGAAACACATTGTTTTCTATGTGTATATCAATGCATACAAGAATATTTCTGATAAATACTTTCAGTCTGAATAATGCTGAAAAATGCTCTTTTTTCTCTCTCTCCATTTTAACAAAAAAAAATTCACATAGATTTTATAACAGGATAAGTCTTCATAAGAAACTCTTGAAGTAGGGTTTTCGAACCTGCGTTAGGGTTAAAAACTAAATACAACTAAAAATAGATCTCACAGTTACACCAACTATTTTTGTTGTTTCTTAAAACAAATGTAAATGCTCTGTATACATCTGAAAGAGGATATTGCAAACAATAATGATTACTCTTAACAAACACTTTCATTTTGATTTATAAAATGCAGAAAGAAACAAAATAACTGATCATAACAGAAATGTAAGCAAGCGTGGATAACAGATTTGAAAAACTACCAAAGAGTAACTATAAAATTTTCTCATTTTGCTCTTTGCACTGCCTTTGTGAAATAAAATAAAAAAGACAATGAAATGTAGAAGATATTACCTGTCATTGTTAACCAAGAGTCACCTGAAGAGGACTAGTAGCAAATCCTACAAAAAATTCACATCATCCCAAGAAACAGAGCCGAAAATACCACCAAAAGATAGCTTGAACTGAGTTGTTTAACATAGCAGAAAACCCACAAGTGCAACCTCAAAGATAAGCTCTGCAATCACAAAATAGTTCATGACGGCCGCTAGGGTTTGAAGTATGGAAGAAACACAGAAATGATAAAGCCCTTCTTTCTTTTCAAACTTAACCAAGACTTTTAGCATCCGTGAATAAAAATGAACTTCATTTCAAATCCATAACACATTGCCTCCCACATGGATGAATAATATCCAAGTGTTTTAATTGCTTAGTCAAACAACCTGTTCACTCACCTTTTACTGCCATGCAACCACTTATTATGATGGATAGGAGTCAAATTGAACCATGATTAAGTTTAGCCATGATGCACACTTTTTGGCATCAAGGTCAAAATGGGGTCAACAAACTCCCCCTTTGTCCTTGATGGCAAAAACCATGCCAACATTGACCTGTTAATAAGAGTATGCCATAGTAATATGTCACTTTATAACCACTGCCAATAATAAAGCCTGTCAAATATGCAGTATCAAGTATGACGATTGTATCAAATAACAATGCCAAGTCGAGAAAAGCAATGCCAAGATCATTGTCAAGATCAAAAGCCAAGATACCAACACCAAAATATCTGACTGTCAAGAACTAAAGCAATATGTCCAAAATACCAATATCAATCTACCAAGATATGTCAATGAATAATATCAATATGCCAAAACATGTCAATGATACAAGACTGCAATATACAATACAGATACCAATCACAGATCACTGTCAAGATACAGATACCAATATTCTCCCCCTTTTTGTCTCAAGGACAAAGGGACAAAGCAATAGAGTGCTACTTGCAGAGAGCTATGCCCCCCCTTAATATGTGTGGGAACTGAGAAGAGAAGATTGAGAGAGAACTCCCAACCTGTCTCGGAGCCTTTCAAAAGTGTCTTTAGATAGAGCTTTTGTAAATATATCAGCAAATTGGGCTTGTGAAGGTACAAATACTAACTGAAACTCATTAGCCAATACTTGGTCTCGTAGAAAATGGAATTTGATGGCAACATGTTTAGTGCAAGAGTGCATATTAGGAATTTTAGAAATAGTAATCACACTTGCATTGTCACAATAAATTTAAATACGTTTAGCAACATAAATGCCCATATCAGTAATTTGATGAGACATCCATATCAGTTGTGTATAGCATGCAGTGGCTGCAATTTATTTAGACTGTGCGGTGGACAGAGTGACACAATATTGCTTTTTACTGTGCCAGGAAACAAGACAATCACCAATAAAGAAGGCAACTCCACTAGTGCTTTTATGATCATCTAGACAACTGACCCAATCAGAATCAGTGAAGCCAACAAGAGTGAAATCATTATTGTGAGGATATCAAAGACCACAATCTAGTGTGTCTTGAATATATCTAAAGATCCATTTTACGACATTCAAATGAGATTGTTTAGGTGCAGATTGAAAGCATGAGACTAGACATACTGTAAACATTAAATCTCGTCAAGGTGCAGTTAAATATAATATACTTCCAATCATTGACCTATACTCTGATTGGTTTACCTCAGGTGAGTCATCAGATTTGGTCAACTTACAACCTGTCTCCATTAGAGTGCTGATTGGTTTACAATCTGCCATATTAAATATTCTAATCATCTCTTTTGCATATTTGGTTTGTGACAAGAAGATACCTTGCTGAAGTTGTATTACTTGAAGACCAAGAAAGAATGTTAGTTCCCCCAACATAGACATTTCAAACTCATATTCCATGATTTTAGAGAACTTTTTGGATAAGGAATCATTATTACAGCCAAAAATAATATCATCTACATATATATCAACCACTAAGATATCATTACCTTTGACTTTAACATATAAGTTGCTATCTACAACACCTTTAGTGAATCCATTTGTTGTAAGATGATTATCTAGTCTAGAGTACCAAGCTCTTGGAGCCTGTTTAAGGCCATAGAGTGCTTTCTTTACCCTATATACATAATCAGGTTTATCTATAGCTTCAAAACCTTCTGGTTGTTCCATATAAACTTCTTCATCAAGATAACCATTCAGAAAGGCAATTTTGACATCCATTTGGTAAACTTTAAAGTTTTTATAGCAAGAGTATGCAAGAAAGATTCTGATTGATTCTAATCTAGCTACAGGTGTGAATGTTTCACCAAAGTCTATTCCTTCTTGCTGAGCATAACCCTTACAAACAAAATGAGCTTTATTTCTAACAAACCTTCCAAATTCATCAAGCTTATTTCTAAAGACCTATTTGCCTCCTATCACATTTTTATCATCTGGCCTAGACGCTAACTCCCAAGTTTGATTTTTCTCTATTTGACTGATTTCATCTTTCATTGCATTCAACCAACATTCATTAGATAAAGCTTCAGAAACATTTTTGGGTTTGAAATCAATTACCAAACAATAATGCTCAGCCATTTGAGCCTGTTCAGTTGTTTTTGCCCTTCTTCTAGTCAAATTACCTGCATCTATATTGACAATAACCTGACTTTGAGGATGTCTTTTTGTTATGATTTTTGAAGGTGTATAATGGGGAATACATGTCTCTGCATTTGAACTCTCTATATTTTCTCCATCAGAACGTGATGAACATATTTCATTTTTCTTTTCTATTTCTACAGGTTTAAGAACCTGGTTAAGATTTGTTAAAGTATCTTCCTCTTCCTCAACATACTACAAATCATTAATTAACAAAAAATGTTCATCAAACATCATATTTACTATTTCAACAATTTTGTTCAATCTATTATTGAAACATCTATAGGCTTTGTTATGACTAGAGTATCCAAGAAAGATACCCTCATTAGTTTTAGCATCAAAGTTTCCTAGATTTTCTTCATCTCTTTTTATATAACATTTGGCACCAAAAATCTTGAAATATTTAATAGAAGCAGCTTTTCCATACTAGAGTTCATAAGGAGTAAAGGTAGATTTTACCCTGATTTGCACACAATTTAAAATGTAAACAGCTACGTGTACAACTTCTTTCCAATACTTGTTTGGTAGATTTTCCTCATTGAGCATTGTGCAAGCCATTTCTTTGACTGTTCTATTTCTTCTCTCAACCACTCCATTTTGTTGAGGTGTATGAGCAACAATGTATTGTCTTTTAATGCCATGTTTTTCACAGTAATCAATGAATTCCTATGAAGTAAACTCACCACCCTTATCTGATCTTAAGCATTTTAATTTTAGATCAGTTTCTCGTTCAACCATTTTTTTAAAAATCTTAAATCTATAGAATGCTTTAGATTTGTGTTTGAGAAAAGTGACCCATACCATTCTGGTATAGTCATCAACAAAAAGCATAAAATATTTTTCACCATTTATTGATTGTGTCCTTGTAGGACCACATAAGTCTGTGTGTACAAGCTGTAATGGTCTTGTAGATGAGTGTTCTTTAGATTTGAAAGACACTTTTGTTTTCTTACCTTTTAAACACTATTTACAAACTGAATTGAATGGTTTACTCAAAATAGGCAAACCTCTAACATTCTAATTTTTACTGATCCTCACTAGATTGTCAAAGTTTATATGTCCTAGGCATTTATGCCATAACCAATTTTATTTTATTTAACCCATAAGACAAATGCCTTCATTATTTTCATAACCAGTGGAATCAAGCAAATTGTAAACATTACCAATTGTTCTCAGACCAGCAGCAATAGTTTTACCAGATTTATTTTTGATAGTACAGTCTTGAGAGCTAAAAGATACACTATAACCACTATCACAAATTTGACTGACACTCAATAGATTGTTCTTTAATCCTTCAATAAAATACACATCATGAATAGGAGTATCATCATTTAGCAGTAATGTATCTTTACCTCGTACATAAGCTCCTGAATTATCCCCAAATCATACAAAGCCATCATTAAAATCTTCAAGATGAAGAAATTTATTTCTCTCCCGTGTCATATGGTGTGAACAGCCACTGTCCAACACCCATAATGATTTCTTATTTGAGATAAATGCAGTTTGCCCTATCATTAACTGCTCAATACTAGATACAAGCTTAGGTTTCCATACTTTATTGGCACTTGCCTTTGATTTGCACTGTGTAGTAGTATGTCCAAAGGTGTTACTCTTATTGCACTTCACTGTGTTTGTAAATCCATAGGTTTGATTGTGTCCAAACATAGGAGTTATTTGTTGCAGAAATTTGCAACTGTTAACCTTATGGCCAAACCTATTGCAATAGAAACAATATTAATGAAAGAAACCAAACCTAAAAGGTGTTGTTCTATTGTAAGTCTGAAATGATTTTGTGGTTGTAGGCTTGGTGTTCTGCTTTGATGATCCAGCTTTATCAAAACCTATACAAGCCAAATATTTATGCAACCTTTGCTTGCTCAAGATATCATTTAGATGCATTGTACTTTAATACTGTTCAATCTATTTTTGAATTTTTGTGGATTGTTGTTCTAATGTTTCAATTTTCTTTTCTCTTTCTTCAAGAAGAGACTTCAAGTTTGAGATCACTAAGTTTGCATCATTCAACTCAACTTGTAGAATCTGATTTGAACTTTCATGTGAAGCTACAAGCTTCTTTAACCTCTTAATTTCTTTTAGAGCACAAAGCAACTCTCCTTCAAGATCATTTTCTCCTTGATCTAAATCATCAAATTTACTTTTTGTTTTGCTAGTTACATCTTCTAACTCTGCCATAAACAGAGTTTCATCACCTTCACAAGGTGAATCATCTGATTCATCTCCAGAGTCTTATTTAGTAAATAGACTCTTCATTTTCTTGAAGGTATTGAATTTCTTTTTAGGATTCCACATTTTCTTTTTGTAAAATTTTTCTGGTTTTTCCTCTTCACTATTTTGATCACTTAGAGGACATTGAGTAGAAAAGTGTCAAGCTTTGCCACAATTAAAACACTTAAAAGGTAATTTACCCTTATATTTATTTTACACAAGAACAGTTTTACAAAATTATAAAACTTAGTTTAAGAAAATAGGACAAATTAGCAGAGACTTTACACGTTTCAAATCAGAACGAGTGAACTAGAACTCAAGGAAAAACAAACTATTGTCAAAGCATGTAAAAGTGATCATCCAATTATTCAAATGAATAATCTTTGTTATATGCTTTTAGACAAGACAAGATGACTATGTTTCTTTTACAAAACATATATAAACTAAATGAATATTACAGTGACTACCAAGTATAACATGAACTGAAATAGAGAAATAACAAGAATTTGAAGTATCAGAGCTTTAACTAGTGAAACAAAATGAGACAAGATTGAATACATAACACCAAGATTTTCATGAGTGGAAAACCCTCTTGGGGTAGAAAAACCACTTGGTAACAATTCTTTTTTATTATCTCAAAGAACACCAACCCTATACATTGTTCAAGGAGCACCAACCCCTGTTCCTCTACAATCTCAAGTTTCAATCAATGGTAGCCTTGTAACTATAGAATATTGTAATCACAAGGTTATCAATGGTTGCAACGAAAAAAAAATGGAGCAGTATAAAATATTATTCCAACTATAAGGAAGCCTTTTTCAACTTCAAACAGAGAGTAAATTTAATCTCAATCTCTAAATCTAAAACACATTGTTTTCTATGTGTATATCAATGCATACAAGAATATTTCTGATAAATACTTTCAGTCTCAATAATGCTGAAAAATGTTCTTTTTTCTCTCTCTCCATTTAAAAAAAAAAAAATCACACAGATTTTATAACAGAATAAGTCTTCATGAGAAACTCTTGAAGTAGGGTTTCCAAACTCATGTTAGGGTTAAAAACTAAATACAACTGAAAACAGATCTCACAGTTACACCAACTATTTTTGTTGTTTCTTAAAACAAATGTGAATGCTCTGTATACATCTGAAAGAGGATATTGCAAACAATAATGATTACTCTTAACAAACACTTTCATTCTGATTTTCAAAATGCAGAAAGAAACAGAATAACCGATCATAACAGAAATGTAAGCAAGCGTGGATAACATATTCAAAAAACCACCAAAGAGTAACTGTAAACTTTCCTCATTTTGTTGTTTGCACTGCCTTTGTGAAATAAATAAAATAGATAATGAAATGTAGAAGATATTACATGTCATTGTTAACCAAGAATCACCTAAAGAAGACTGTAGAAAATCCCACTAAAAAATCACATTATCCCAAGAAACAGAGCCTAAAATACCACCAAAAGATAGCTTGAACTGAGTTGTTTAACATAGTAAAAAACCCACAAGTGCAGCCTCAAAGATAAGCTCTGCAATCACATAATAGATCATGGTGGCAGCTAGGGTTTGAGGTATAGAAGAAACACAAAAATGATAAAGCCTTTCTTTCTTTTCAAACTTAACCAAGACTTTTAGCGTCTGTGAATAAAAATGAACTTCATTTCAAATCCATAACACATTGCCTCCCATGTGGATTATAATATCCAAGTGTTTTAAGTTCTTAGTCAAACAACCTTTTCACTCACCTTTTACTACCACGCAACCACTTATTATGATGGATAGGAATCAAATTGAACCATGATTAAGTGTAGCCATGATGCACACTTTTTGGCATCAAGGTCAAAATGGGGTCAACAATATACACATTTATGTAGATGGTCGCTCTTGTCTAAAGAAGATGGGAATGCCTGCTAACTGCTTTGGAAATGTTCTATCAACTGGTTTTGATATGGCTAATGCTAGTGAGATCAAGGAGGAGCCACTTAGCTGGGCTCCAAAGCTAATTGATAATGCAATATATAGGGCAGCAAATGAAGAGTATTTTCAAAGTTTAGTAGATTTGGTGTTGGAATTTATCGCCCTTAGCCCATTTTCCCCATGTAAAATCTACCTACCTATCACAAGTGCATCTATAGGAAACAACCTAGAGGAAGATTACATTGGGATCTTCATCACATCTAATCCTAACATGAACAACAAACTATGGAGGAGTTACTAATGTAGTTGAGTTTTTCAAATTATTAATTTGAGAGGAAATTTGTGTGCGGACAACCCCTAGATAAAAGGGAGAATGTTCTCCAGAATGTGTAGAAGTAGAAGAGAAGCACAAAGAGAATGTGCAGAAGCTTGATAGTAGTCTGAGTAGAGAAGAATATTTTTGTATACAATAGCAGTCTATAGGTGTGTGTGGATTGTCAGTTGAGCAGTGATATCTTCTAACTTTTTGCAGCTCCAAGTGAGCATTGGTTTGTAGTGATCTCTGAGAAGCGTTATTTTGTATGGTTGAATGTAGCTCCTAATTGCTACCAGAAAATTAGAAATCATTAGTTATTTCTAAGTTTGTAGTTTTGTATTTTATGTCATTTCTAGTCATTGAATAGAAAGCAAATGAAATTGCATGTCTCTTGGTTTTATTGTTTGGACTTTGTTGATTTGCATTCTCAGCTGATTGGGAAACAGAGTTGCAATTTTTGTAGTTAGGATTTTGAGCTTGAATGCTCACAGCCTGAGAAGTTTTGTTCTCTCTTCATGGTATCAGAGCTATAGAGCCTAAATCCTTGTGAGTTGGGCATTTTTTTTTCTGGATGTTTGCGTTTTGTGTGTAGGAGACATTGCTAGAGATGAAGGAAAGAGCTGGTGGCAACCACCATCCTTTAATGGATAAAATTATGATGTTTGGGCCAAGAAGATGAAAACCATCATGGTTGCAAATGATTTGTGGGAACTTTTTGTCAGTAGGTTTGTGGATATAACTGACCCAAATCAGTATGTTGCCCTCTCAAACAATCAAAAGAACCAGTTGAAGGAGATAAGGAGGAAAGATGCTAAGGCATGGAGTTTGATTAAAGTATCCTTGATAGTGGCAATATTTCATAGAATAGCAACAACTAACTATGCTAAGGTAGTGTGGGAAATCCTCCAAACTAGCTACAAGGGGACTGATAAAGTCAGATTGGTGAAGCTCCAAATGCTTAGAAGAGATTTTGATACTCTTGAAATGAAGGATAGTGAGTCCATTTCAAAATTTCATACAAGAGTCTCTAGTTTATTGAGCCTCATGAGGACAATTGGAGAAACCATGGAGGAGCAGAGGATTGTTGAGAAAATCTTTCAAAGTTTGTCTTCAAAGTTTGATGCAATAGTGATTGCCATTGAAGAGGCAAAGGATTTGTCAGTATTGGCAGTTGATGAGTTGATGGGTTCTCTTCAAACCCATAAGAATCATTTAAGTAGGTCTACTACTTCTTCCCAAGAGAAAGCTTTCAATGCTCAAGACAACGCAAGAGGTAGGGGGAGAGGAAGAAGTGGTGGAAGGAGCTCAAGAGGCACATACTGTGGCAATGAAGATAGCTTTGAACTAGCATTTAACCAAGAGGGAGCGAGAATCTCTCAAAATAACTCCAAACAAGGAAAGAAGAACATCAATTCCAATCAAAGGTATGACAAGAGAAATGTAGAATATTTTAACTACCAAAAATTTGGGTATTATGCAGGAGATTGCTGGAAAAAGAAAGGTAATTAGTCAAAGCAAAATACTAATGCAGCTAATGTGAATGTGGGTGAAAATTATTAGTCCACAACCTTCATCATGTGCAACATTGGTGAAGAAGGCAACCTTGAGTTTTGGCATTTGGACAATGGTTGCGGTAACCACATGAGTGGTAATGAGAATTTTTTTTTTTTATTGATAGAAATATAAAATCTAAGATAAAAATGGGGAACAATGGAATAGTTCCAGTTGTGGGAAAAGGGTCTATTATGATCCACACCACACAAGGTGAGAAGAAGGAGATTAAGAATATTTATTTTTTTGCAGACATTAAACATAATCTCATGAGTGTTGGATAGTTGGTCCAAAAATGGATACAAATTCCTGATGGAGAAGGGTGAATGTGTCATTTTTGATAAAGATGCCTGAGTAAGAAAGTTTTTGTAGCAATACAAATAAAAAATAACTAGATGTTTCCTTTGAGAATAGAGACATGTTTCTCTTCTCAATCTATCACTGCACCTCTGAATCAAGCATGTACAATAGTACAACAGGTAATGGCCCTCAAGAGAAACACTCAAGACCCTTCCAAGCTATAGAATCATAGGTATGGATACTCGGGTTATGCTGGCTTGAATTTATTATCCAAGTAAAGAATGGTAGATGGGTTGCCAAGGATAGAAGAGCGTAGTAGCAAGTATGAGGCTCGCATTTTGGGTAAGTAACATAGGTTGCCCTTTCAAAAAGGTAACTCTAGAAGGGCAAGAGCATCATTGGAGCTGGTGCCTATTGATTTAGTTGGCCCCATGCAAACCATATCTATTGATAGAATCCAATATTTTATGATCTTTATTGATGATTACAATCGTAGAACATGGGTTTATTTTTTGAAGAATAAATCTAAAGCTTTTGATAAGGGTTTGAGGCTTGTATGCTTAATTAGATCCTTACAAACAAATTGTTAATGCATTTCAGCATTACTTCAGTCTTTAATATCTCCACTCTCTATCTCTTCACATAGACATAATCTTCTCTTCGATGGTCACACATTACCTTTTATATTCTATATCTCACACATGCAAACCCTAGACATGATGTCCTTATAAAGGAATCTGATTTCGTGTCAGTCCAATAGAATTAGACTACAAGTTCCTAGGTACAGTGCATCTAGACACATTTGGTAACATGAAACAAATACACCGTCAAAGTGTAGGTGGATGATAACTCATCACACATTAGAGTAATACCGGTTGGTAACTCATAACAGATATATACCGGTTGGTACAATATACCGATTACTGGTTGTCAAGAATGAAGACTGGAATATCGTAGTGTCCCGATCAAAAGTTAACCACCGCCTGGGTCCTTCATACTGCTTGAGATCCTCAAACTGCTTGGGGTCTTCATACCGCTTGGGATCTTCATTCTATCTATGATCGATAAACCATCTTCTGCAAATATTGATAGTCTAAAGACTATACATTCAATAATACACAATACTGGTTGGAGTAATTACCGGTTGAGCATAACTCATACATGAAGAAAGTGTGTGTCCATCAATGAAAATCAAAACATCATCAAAATGCCAACAATATCCCCCTTTGGCATTGATGGTAACACTTAGGAAAATTTTGACATCTAAGTGCTTTACAAAAACAATGCCATAATCAAAATTACTCCCCCTAAGCATATACACTAACCCCTTTGCAAAAATTACAAGTAAGTGCATGAAATGGTAACATTCACCAAAATTTTAATGTACACTACTCCCCCTTTACCAACAATGAAAAAGTAATGCAAAGTGACCCCTTTTTCCTTATATGATAAAATAGAGTATATGTTCATGACAATAAGGAATGAAATTTCTCAAAAATAGATTTAAAGTTCTGCACAAAAATTTTCATGTCCAATGTCTATGACTCAAGTAATGAGGTAG
Source organism: Cryptomeria japonica (assembly GCF_030272615.1). Classification (NCBI taxonomy): domain Eukaryota; kingdom Viridiplantae; phylum Streptophyta; class Pinopsida; order Cupressales; family Cupressaceae; genus Cryptomeria; species Cryptomeria japonica. Next base: position 183,586,164 of record NC_081408.1, read on the forward strand.
CAACCTCACTTTCAGTCTTCATCTGGAATTCCAGTTCTTCCATTGCATCGATGGTACTCATCTCTTGAGTTACCATGATGGCTTCCAAGTTGAGAAAACATCTTTGAAGTACCTACAATTTTGGCAATAGGAGCAGTTGAAGCTCCTGCAAATCTTTAGTCTGGTTGTTGATCTCTAAGTCCATCTTGGAAGTCTAACACTAAAAATAATGAACAGTTTGCCCATAGGTAGTGAATAAGTCATAGGGCATCTTGAAGTTGCTGATGTATGCCTGTAACTCTAATTGGACTTGAGCTTTCTGTTTGAGCACATCTTCACAAAACAGATGGGGTTGGCAGATTTTACTCAAAAGTAATTTACCCTCATCCATAGAAACATTGATGTCATTTTGCTGCTTCAGTAGTTGCATCTTGGATTTTTTTATTTCTTTGACTAAGGCAGTATTGAGTGCCTTTTCATGATTCTTTCTTGTAGTTGCTTCAGCAACATCTCCAAGCATTGTACCTGGTCCTCTACTATAGTACAAAGAAGTTTGAGCTTGGATAGAGAGGAGTCGGTACTAGGGAGGTTAGTACCGGGAATTAGACTGGTAAGGGTGTCAATTGCAGTTTGTATGACATCCTATTCTTTCTTCGTCCATAATTCTTCCAGTCTCTCCTATGCAAGTTTGATGCCTCGAAGTAGCTCTGACTCATCTTGAGATTGAGTCAGACATGCAAGAGTTAGATCAATAGGACTAGTGGAATCAACCTGCTGGGTTTGGTCACTGGTTTCCTTGGGAGTCTGCCCTCCTTCTTTGATTTGGATCTCTGCTTGTTTTCTCTTCTTTGCTTCCTTCTCCTCTTCCACTCTTTTCTTTTCTTCCTCCTTCTTCTTCTCTTCCTCTTTCTTTTTCTCCTCTTCTTGTTTCTTCTCCATTTCTTCCTTCTTCTTGTCCTTTTCCTTCTTTTTCTTCTCTTCCTCCTTCTTCCTTTCTTCTTCCTTCCTCTTGTCTTCTTCTTCTTTTCTCTTATCTTCTTCTCTCTTCTTCTCTTCTTCTTTTCTCTTATCTTCTTCTCTCTTCTTCTCTTCTTCTTTTTTCTTATCTTCTTCTCTCTTCTTTTCTTCTTCTTTTCTCTTATCTTCTTCTCTCTTCTTTTCTTCTTGTTTTATCTTATCTTCTTCTTGCCTTGCTTTTTCCTCTTGTTCTTTCTCTGTCTTCTCTTTGTCATGTTTCTCTTTTTCAGCTTTTTCCTTGTCCTGTTTCTCTTTCTCAGCTTTTTCTTTGTCCTGTTTCTCTTTCTCTTTGTCAGGAGTGACATCCTCATTATCTAATGCATCAACATCAATAGGGTCAATTTATTATGTCACTCTTTCACCTTGACTATCAAATACCTCATTTGGTTTGCCTGAGGATAGGTCAGGTTCTGGATCAGCCTTCTTGGTGGCTTCAGATACCCGGTGTATTTCGACAACAACTTTGACATGTATGTGTGTATCCTTTTCTACTTTAGAATGTTTTACCTTCTAATAACCTGAGTCGCCTCTTTCTCATAAAGAAGATGCCTTTGTTCTTATCCATAATTTTGAATAACTTAGAATTAGAAGCATCAGGAAAGTATTGTGCAAAAAATTTCTTCTTGATTTCTTGTTCTCTCTCAATGGCAATGTGCCATTTATTATCCAAAGAATTATACAAAGAATTAGGAGTAACCGATTTAATCTCAGAAGGTGACTGATCATTAACACATAAATATTTAATAACCTCCTATTCTACCTCCTCTTTCTCACTATCACTAAAGTCATCAAAATGTTCCTTTAAATCATCAAGCACTTTCCTCCTAATATTCTTTATTGTCCTCTGATAATGTTTCATTGGTTTATAAGAAGAAATATCTATATTTACCAGTGCAGAAGTTGCTTGTGCATTACCGGTAGACTTTGGATTTTTGCTTGATTGCCTTGTCTTCTTTCTTTGAATCTCTAGTTTAGTGTCTTCTTCCTCCGGTGAGTGAGTCCTGGATTTCCGCTTCCTCTCAAATACTTTTTCCGAAATGATCTCAGGTTTCTTTTTGGCTGGTGACCGCTTGGTCACTTTTGGACTGGCAAATGTAACCTGTGTAGATACCAATGGCACTGCTTTGCCCTTTTTCTACTTCAGTTCCTCAATTGATGTGACCCTCTCCAAGTAGGTACCGGTTCTTTTCTTCTTTGCATCCAGTGGTGAGGAAAATAGGGTAGAGGCATACTCGATCAATAGGTCATTCACCACTTCATACCCGATAAGGCCAACTACTTCCTTTCTAGGTTCCACCATTTCCATTATGCAGTCATGTGTCCTTATTGTGAAGTAGATGTCATCTTCATATTTCTTCACTATATCACCAGATATCCTCATTCTCTGGCTCATCTTTCATTTGAATTCATCAAAGTACTTACCTAGAACCTCAGCATATGTAGTTCCCACTACTTGTAGACTCTACTTAATCTACCTGGAAACCGCTAGGTCAGTAGACCATTGAACATCACCTACTCCAAGGAAATAACCTTGAAAATAAAAGAATAAACCGACCAGAAGTTGTCCAAACTTGAAGCTCATTGTTAATGAATTTCAGCATTACTTTAGTCTTCAATATCTCCACTCTCTATCTCTTCACACAGACCTAATCTTCTCTTTGATGATCACACATAACCTTATTCTATATCGTACACATGCAAACCCTAGACATGATGTCCTTATAAAGGAATCTGTTTTCATGTTGGTCCAATAGAATTAGACTACAAGTTACTAGATATAGTGCATCTAGACACATTTGGTAACATGACACAAACACACCACTAAAGTGTCGGTGGATGATAACTCATCACACATTATAGTAATACCGGTTGGTAACTCATCATAGATATATACTGGTTGGTACAATATACCGATTACCGGTTGTCAAGAATGAAGACTGGAAGATCATAGTGTCCTAATCAAAAGTTAACTACTGCTTGGGTCCTTTATACCACTTGAGATCCTCGAACCTCTTGGGGTTTTCATACCGCTTGGGATCTTCAATCTGTTTGTGACCGGTAAACCATCTTCTACAAAATATTGAGTCTAAAGACTATACATTCAATAATACACAATACCGGTTGGAGTAATTACCAGTTAAGCATAACTCATACATCAAGAAAGTGTGTGTCCATCAATGACAATCAAAACATCATGAAAATACCAACACATTATGGAGATGGCAAGGAGCATACTCAAAGAAAAAGGATTCCCAAATGAATATTGTGGAGATGTTGTAGCAATAGTAGTATATTTAATAGATTGAAGTCCAACCAAGGTTGTTTGTGACAAGATACCACAAGAGACGTGGTCTAGGTGCAAGTGGATGGTTGAGAACCTTAGAGTGTTTGGGTGTGTGGAATATGCTCAAGTGCTAAAGGAGAAGAGGCAAAAACTTGGATGCCAAGGGTGAAAAATACATTTTCATGGGCTATGGTGTTGAATCCAAGGCATATAGATTATACAACCCCATCACTAGGAAGATCATCGTTAGTAGAGATATTGAGTTCATGGAAAATGAGTCATGGGATGGCTTGGTGGATACCTCTTCATCCACGTCACAAAATGTGTACATCGATGATGATGATGAAGATGATGCAACTAGAGATGGAGACAAACATATCCAGATAGCTCTTGATGCAGATAGGTAGTCAAACTAACTATCACAAAATTCTCAAAATTCAGTTCCATTGAACTCTCAACAGCTTCGGATAGATAGGTAGAAAGGCAAGTAGCCAGAGACAACTAGAGAATCGGTTCATAAAAGCTCTCGACAATATAGATAAAATTTTGCATAGCAAAGCAGCAGTAGTAATGAGAGTTCAGACCCTACTCTTGCCTCCCTAATGCAAAAGAAGACCAAGAGTCTAAGGGAAATCTACCAAGGTGGAAGGTATGAAGAAGATTTTGATGAAAATGTAAACTTTGCAATATTTTCTCATAGTGATCTGATTGATTTTTAGGATGCTATTAAGGAGGAGAAATGGTGTGAGGCCCTGGATGAGGAAATAGATGCAATAGAGAGGAATGATACATGGGAGCTAACTAATTTTCCTCCCAATAAGAAAATTATTGGGATTAAATGGGTTTATAAGACCAAAAGTAATGTTGAAGGAAGAATAGAGCATCATAAAGAAATATTGGTTGTCTAGGGGTACAAATAGTAGTTTGGGAGAGAATATGATGAGATGTATGCCCCTATTGCAAGGATGGAGACCATGTTGGCGGTCATATCTATTGCAGCCCAACACAAATGGAAGGTGCTTAAAATGGATGTGAAGTCTGCCTTTCTTAATGGAGTGTTAAAAGTAGAATTTTATGTGGAGCAGCCACCTAGTTATGAAGTTATGGGTCATGAAGGCAAGGTATATAGGATAAAGAAGGCTCTTTATGGGATAAAGAAAGGTCTATAGGTATGGAACAACAAGATTGACTTGAATATTTGATGAGCAATGGATTTGGCAAAAGCAATGGTGAGACCACTCTTTACATCAAGATAGTTAATGGTAAGATTTTCATTGTTGTCTTGTATTTTGATGATTTAGTTTTCACTGGGGATGATGATTTTCTCATTCTTGATTTTAAAGAGACCATGAAAAGAGAGTTTGAGGTAACATATTTAGGTCCCTTGAGGTATTTTCTAGCCATAGAAGTAAAACAAATGCATGATGGTATATTTATCTCTCAAGAAAGTTATGCTAGTGAGATCTTGAAGAGAATTAGAATGCATGGTAGAAAGCCTACACCAACTCCAATAGCCATAGGTCTTAAGTTGATTAAGTAACATTGCAACAAGAGTGTTGATCTGACCAAGTTTAAGAGCTTTGTTGGAAGTTTGATTTATTTGACAACTAGGCATGATATATTACATGCAGTGAGTCTGATTTCCAGATTATGGAGACTCCAAAGAACACCCTTTAGCAAGAGAATCAAGTTAAGGATGCAAGCAAGATACACCAAAAAGGATCAAAGTCCCCGACCCAAGAATCAGATTATGCTCGCTGATCCTCCCCACCCTAGAATAGAGAATTCTAAATGGTTGATGATCCCCCAAAGTAGGAGGAGAAAGGCCAATAGTTAGTGCTTAGGGATCTATTCCACTCTCTTTGTCATGGATCAGAGGAGAGAGATTTGTCTATTTTAGATCTTAAATTGAAGGAGGGCTATTCTTTGATTCCATAGAATAGTAGGCACTTAATTAATCAGCTTGTAATTAATCAACTTGCTAGAATAAACGCATAAGGAGGGGTAAGAGAATCTTGAGGTATGTGAATGGTACCAAGGGTTTGGTATTTTGTATAATGTTAAAAATTATTTTAGGCTGATTGGTTACACAGATAGTGATTGCATAGGAAGTGTAGATGATAGGAAGATCACATCGAGCTATGTGTTTCATTTAGGTTCGGGTGTAATCTCCTAGGCTTCTAAGAAGAAAACCATTATCTCCCTATCAACACCTAAGGCTGAGTATATAGCAATGAATGCAGCGACATGTCAAGCTATTTGGTTGAGAAGAATCTTAGTAGATTTGAAGGAAGAATAAGAGGATAGAACAACAATCTTTTGTGACAATATTTCATCAATTGTATTAAGAAAAACCCCTGTGTTTCATAGAAGAAGCAACCACATTGAGATTAGGTATCACTTCGTTAGAAGTTTAGTTGATAATGATGAAATAAGAATGGAATTTTGCAAGTCTGAGCAACAACTTGCAGACATTTTCATCAACATTGAATAGAGACAACTTTGAGCCCCGAAGGAGAAATTTGGTGTAGTTGATTTGAATGATGATTGATTTTGTTTGTTGGCTTGAAGGATAAAGGGGGAGTGTTAGAAATTATTTCCCTAATCCCATCTACCCCTATATAAACTCCACCTACCTATTAGGAGTGCATCTACAACAAATAGCCTGGAGGAATATTACGTCGGGATATTCATCCCATCTGTTCCTGACATGAACAACAAGAGGAGTTAATGAGGTAGTTGATTTTTTTGAATTTTTAATTTAAAGGGGAATTTGTGTGTGGAAAACCCCTAGACAAAAGGAATAATTTTCTCCAAAATGTGTAGAGGTGGAAGAGCAACACAAAGAGAATGTGCAAAAGCTTGACAATAGTCTAAGTAGAGAAGAATAATTTTGTATACAACAATAGCCTATAAGTATGCATATGGATTGTTAGTTGAGCACTGATAGCTCTTGACTATATGTAGCTCCAGGTAAGCATTGGTTTGTAGTGAGCTCTAAGAAGCTTTGTTTTATATGGTTGAATGCAGCTTCCAATTGTTGTCTTTAGATTAGAAATCAATTGTTATTTATGAGTTTATTGTTTTATATTTTATATAATTTTTAGTCATTAAATAGAAATCAAATGAAATTGCATGTCTCCTTGTTTTATTGTTTGGACTTTGTTGATTTGCATTCCCAACTGATTGGGAAACAAAAATGTAGTCTCTATAGTTTGGATTTTGAGTTTGAATGCTCATAGCCTAAGAGATTTTATTCTCTCTTCATTTGGTAGAGATGTAAATACCATCAATTATGGTACCAAGCACATTTATAAAAAGATATGAACCAATTTTGGTGGTCTCTTTTGGGTTATTTTTTCCCTTGTATGAGATCTATCATGGATGGGAAAAACCATTTTAACAAGCTACTATTTATCTTTCACTCGAGGTTATGTGATGCCAACTCCTATTCCTCATGGAGGTGGGAGTTGGCTAATATATGTGAATTTCCTTGTCAATCAATTGAAAGCTATTGAATGACATCCCAATTTAATTATCCACATTATCTCATCAAAGATTTTTGTTGGTTTGAAAAATGTATAGCTATCTTGTAGCATCCTAAAATTACACCCTTTGCAATTTTGACCGCAACTGGGGCCCTCACCTTAGGGCCTACATCTCCATGCTTGATCGAGACCTATTTATGCCCCCACCATGTAATAATGCCTTATTTTCACATTTTCATATTGCTAGAGCTTTAACCCTATCCCAAATATGGGGTAGGACCAGGGCATGGTTCCTTGGTCCTCACTAGGACCATGGTGCCACACTATGGTCCTCCCTATTTTGGGCCCATTTTAAACCCTCTGGCCTATCTTGAAAATAAGAGAGAAACCTTCCTCCGTGTCGACCTATGTTAGAAAATTAGCATAATTGACGACAAGCAAGTATATAAGGAGGTCTTCCCCTCTCATTTTGGATATGGCAAAATTGGGAGCACTACATTCCAGAAATCAAGCATTCAAGCATTCATCGTCAAGTATTTCTAGAGGCCTTCAAGGTTGCATATTCTTCATCTATCCATTGAGGAACAATATTACATTATTCATTTGCAAGAATGTGTGTGTGTTAGGGTTTTGTCATGTTCATGCTATTTCATACAACATATGTGATTACATTCAAAAATCAAAGCATCATTATCAGTCATTGTAGATCTGAGGTATACCTTTCCATCATTTATTTCATTTATTTCAATTATTTGCAATATTTGATTCAAGGTTAATTCCTAAATCAGGGTTTGACTTAGGCAAACCCCTATTCCCAACATATTTCCCTTTCTTTCTATGTGGATGAAATAGGTACAGGCCTATACTCTATAAAATAAGTTTCATTCACAAAGATAAATCAACCCTTTTCGGCATGGAAAAAATTTAGAGGACCGTGGGATTTTTAGGATCTTTTTTTAGGGTCAAATCCGACTTGACTTATACTGCTCAGGTCTAGGTGCATGCGAAAAGTCTGCATCTGTAGCTCACTTTTTCTGCATATTTTCCTTCATTTTTCAACACTTTACCGATTTCAACATTTCAACTTACAAAAGAGGAAATAAAAACCAATTCAATCCATTTAGTATTCAGTCCTTATCTGATTTGTGACTGAATCTAGTAGATTCTTTATCTTTTCAAACTAATTTTCTTAAATAATTGAACAATCTCCTTTACAAAATTTTGCATTATTTAATTGTTTCAAAATTCAAAATTCAAATTTTCCTTCCTAGATCTCATTTGAATTACATAAATTTAGTGGTTGAATTTACAAAAACCCTAATTTATAATTCTAAAGTTAACTTGTGGATTGCATAATTCTACAATTGTGTTTTTCAAATCTAGTTCATTACATTCACTTCTTTCATTGCAAGTTTCATTTTTTTAATTTGGAAAAATGTCCATTTTTTTTTTTGCAAGAGGAGGTTATTAAGTTGAAAGGATTTAAGATATATGAAAACCCCCTTTATTAGCCTTTCAATGGTTCCTCTCCTTCAGTTGACTTGTCTTTGCATCATAATAGTTTCCTAGACCTTATTGTAACACTTCACCCCCTTTCCTAATGAGCCTATTAAGGACATTTTGAGGCAACATGATGATTTTAGTAACATCTTTATTAATGCTCTCCCTCCTAAAGATGAAGCATTAATAAATAGCGCTATTCCCTCTTGCCAAATTGTCCCTACCCATGAGGACACCATTATGCAAAAAGGCATTTTTAACACTCCTCCCAAAGATCTCCCTATTTGGGATGAACTATTTGATGATGACGTTAATTATTCTCTTAATTTATTTCTCCCTGATGAGATTACCTCGGTGAAAGAAAATAATATTATGGTAAAAGAGGGTGATATGATTGACCAAACCCTTAATAACACTTCCCCTCTCCAGATTGGATCTACTCATGAGGATACCCTAGTTCAAAAATAGATTGTTAATATTTCTTTCAAGGATCTTCATCTCAAGGATGAATCTTTGAAGAGTAATGTTGATCCTTCTCCTAGAGCGTACCTCCCCCATGTGGATCCTTTACTAATAGAGGAAGATATTAAAACTACCATTCTTAGTCACATTATACCTTCTTTCAATTACCTTCCCACTAGAGATGAAGCATTAATTACATATGATAGTCCCTTTCCTAATGTTTATCTTAATCACAAAGATACCTTAGAAAAAGAGGATTATCCTATTTCCCATCATTCTAATGTTTCTAAATCTCTCTCTCCCAAAAATGAAGAGCCTAGCAAAGATCAAATAAATTCCATTCATATTGCTGAGAAACCAAAAATTGTTCATGATCATCATGTGGTGCCTTACACATATGATAATGAACTGTTTGCTTTGGAAACTGATGAAAACATATGAATTGAAGAACATTATGCTTTCTTACTTCCTATAATCCTTTCTCCAATTCAGAAAAGTACACCATCTCCTACTAAAGAATTTCCTAAAGAAGAACTTGTGGAGGATGATTTGGGGTCCTTAGATTTCACACCTCCTTTTTCTAGAAAATCTAAGACACTCGAATTTGATACTCAAAATTCTTATCCTAACACATGTCTAGAAATTTATTGGCCTCTTTAAACTTAAATCTAATTCCACCTAAGAGTATACCTTCTCTTGATCCTACACATGGATACAATGGACAAGTTTTAGGATGTGTGCCACAAAGTCTTGAAAGTCATGAGAAATCACACTTTTCTAATGAAAAGTTGGGTTTCCAACCTCTTCCTTTGTCAACATCCCCTCCTTCATTGTCTAGTGAATCCACACCTTCTCATTTCAATATGGTATTATATCAAGAAAATGTTTTGTCCAATCTTCTCCATGCCAATTTAATCTCTCTTCTTTGACCTAAAAGAAGAAAGAAACATAGAAAACATCTTGAAAATTATTCTTTTTGGAAGTATCATCAAACTCATGGCCATTCTACTAATGAGTGTCAATCTTTGAAAACTAAAATAAAACATTATATTGATATAGGTTTCATAAAAATAACATTGATAATGAATGCAATATTTATCATAATCATTTCAAATAACATTCAAGTCCTAGTATGTTGCTCCTCACTATGTGATATTATTTTTTGTTAAGATAAACGGGTTTTACGAGGGCCTGAAACCCAAAGTAGAGAATTACAAAAAAATAAGCTATTGTTAACTAGTCTAAAAACAATGGCAAAACAACCATAGAAATAGGGGTCACACCCACACAGAAAAACCACTAATGGAAAAAACTTAAAAACCACTAAACTAGAAATTGCATCAGCTCCAAGTTCTTTTGGATCATACTCTTGTTGATTTCCTCGAGCTCATCCATGATGAACCTGGAGATACTCTTATCCTCATCCTCATAGGGGCCATTGGGGGCTCATTGTCATACAATTTCAAGTGCAATCATACTTAGTTAGAAACATAATAGTATATTTATTCTTGTCTCTATGCTTGGGGGCCAAGAATATTATCTTTCTTCTTTCTAAGGTTTCACTATTTTCTTTATGGATTGCATTATTCATAACTTTATGGACACCTTTTTTGCATGGAATTATAATTCATGCCAGTACATGTTTTTCCCTTAGTTAGGACCTATTATCTGTTTGGAATGGTACTTTTCTTATGAATAATCTCTCCTTAGAGGAGTTTTTGATCCTTCTTTTGTCTCTTTCTATTTGAAGATTGTCTCTTCTTTTGAGTTGCATTTTTCATAATGTGATGTCCTTTCTTCCATAGAATTATCCTTTACACGAGTACATGTGTGTCCCTTGTTAGGACCTATTTTTTGTTTGAAACAATATATGTCTCTTATGAATAATCTCTCTTTGGAAATTGTGTAATTCTTCTCATTTTCCTTACACTTGGGGGGCAATGATCTCTTTCTCTCTCTCTCTCTCTCCTTTCTAAGGATCTACTTTTCCTTTGTTTAGTTGTGTTTGCTTCATGATTTGGTGTCATTCCTTGTCAGAAGTTGTTGTTTAGTCAAGGACTCTCTCTTATGCAAGAGGTGTATGTCCTTGGCTACAACCTATTTTTCACTTGGTGATGTACACCTATCATAAACTCGCCCCCTCACATTGGTTCAAAAGTGTGTCATCCTTCATCAAGAATATATTTCACCTACCAATAGCGGGGAGCTAGGCATTCCTTTTCTCCTTCCCTTCTTTTGGTAGAAGATGCTATATTTGTTCAAGAAACTCCTCATGGAGGTAGATGTATTTTGAGAGAAGATCTCTTCTCCTCCAAGGATCCCCTTTACACTTGTTGCAAGATATCTCCTTTTCAATTATCTTACCCTTTCTTGAAGAGTATTCCCTCTCTAGCTTGCATATATGACAATATTGTATAAAGGATATCTCCTTAGTGTTAAAGGTTGGTATCCTTGTTTCTATCTTCCTTAAGACATCAACATAGGGCTATGATGACATCTTAAGAGGGGGGCACCCATATCACTCCCTTTGTACCATATTTTACCGTATTTTTGCATATCATTTTTGCATGTCTTAAACAAGGTATTCATTCTCGAAACTAGAGAAAAAATATTACACAAGATGCTTTACGCCCGAAACTAGATGTGGGATTTTATATATGTATTATATGGGGTTACACGTCACCAAAACCAAAGAAAAATGCTTACACGAGATGTCCTTGAAACCAGACATGTATCTATTGTTCGTTCCTTGGCATTAGCACACACATTTGTACATAGTCTCCCCTTGGCATTTGCATTTACATTACATGTCTTAAACAGGTCGAATCACACTCAAAACTGGAGGAAAAAAAATCTTAAATAGGGTGATATACACTTGAAACCAGACATCATTTGCACACACATGAGGATGAGTGGAAGTAGTTGAATAGGGCTATACTATTCCTCCTCTCCTCCCCAACATGGATCACCTAGATGAAAACATTTAGGGGTGAGGTATGTATGTTCTCTTTCTCTCTCTCATCATTCCTCTCACGGATCACTTGGATAAACATATCTAGTGTCTATTCATGCTCACTCTCTCTCTTCTTCCTCTCATGAACTCATAGCTTTGCTATTGATAGTTCATGAATGATGCTTTCTTTACTCTTTTATGTGACCACTTGTGTTCATGAGATAATATTTTTTTAAGAATAATATTAGTTGTTGAGACATTTTGATATCAATGTCTCTTTGGCTAGTTGACTTGATGTCTTGTTTTTATTACTAACCCCTTGTGTTATGTGCCCTTGCATATGTTTGAGTGATTTAAGATCCTAAGATTGGGGGCTTGGTTCCTCAAAATTAGTGATATCTTATACTCCTTGTAATATTTCTATGCATTTCTTCTCTTCTTCATCTCTCTTTCATATACTTTATTGTGAGTATTTGTGTAAGATCATACTCCCACTAAAGTGGGGGCTAAACGTAGCATCCTAAAACTGCACCCTTTGCAATTTTGACCATATTTGGAGCCCTCTCCTTAGTGCCTGCATCTCCATGCTTGATCGGGACCTATTTATGGCCCCGCCATGCAATAATGCCTTATTTTCACATTTTCATCTTGCTAGACCTTTAACCTTGGCCCAAATATGGGGTAGGACAAGGGCGTGGTACCTTGGATCTCACTAGGACCATGGCAACATGCCATGGTCCTCCCTATTTAAGGCCTATTTTAAACCTTGTGCCCTAATGGCGCCACAATCCTCCCTATTTGGGGCCCATTTTAAACCCTATGCCTTATCTTGAAAATGAGTGGGAAACCTTCTTCGTGTTGACCTATGTTAGAAAATTGCATAATTGACAATGGGAAATTATATAAGGAGATCTTCCCCTCTCATTTTGGATATGGAAAAATTGGGAGCACTACATTTAAGCAATCAAGCATTCAGGCATTGAATTATTCATCATCAAGTATTTCTAGAGGTCTGGAAGGCTGCATATTCTTTATCTATCCATTGAGGAACAACATTACATTATTTATTTGCAAGCATGTGTGTGTTAGTGTTTTGTCATGTTCATGCCATTTCATACAAAATATGTCATTACATTCAAGAAGAAAAGCATCATTATCAGTCATTACAGATATAAGGTATACCTTTCCATCATTTATTTAAAGTATTTGTAATATTTCATTCAAGGTTAATTCCTAAATCGGGGTTTGACTTAACCAAACCCATATTCCCAACGTATTTCCCTTTCTTTTTGTGTGCAAGAAATAGGTACGGAGTTGTACTCTTCAAAATAAGCTTCATTCATAGAGACAAATCAACCCTTTTTGGCATGTGAAAAGTTTGGAGGACCGTGGTGCCGCGTCATGGTCTCAAATTTTTAGGAGATTTTTCAAGGGTCAGATACAACGTAGATTATATTGGTCATAACTAGGTACAGACGAAAATTTTGCATCTGTAGCTCACTTTTTCCATTTATTTTCCTTCATTTTTTAGCACTTTACCTATTTGAGCATGTCAACTTACAAAAGAGGGAATCAAAACCAATTCAATCCATTTATTATTCAGTCATTATCTTATTTGTGACTAAATCTAGTGGATTCAAACCCTCTTTTAAATGTAAAGGTCCTAAGTGAAAATTGATTTAGTGGTTTCTCCCTTCTATGTTGTAAATCACTAAATCAAATTTTCCCCTTTACATATACAACAAATTTCATTGGATTTTCATGTTTGTATCTTTATTTTGACTAAGAGATTTTGTTTTTTCAATGTTATAAAATCCATTTATACAAGAAAAGTAATTAAGTGGCACAATTCTCCCCCTAGACAATTATGTACTCTAGATTGAAATAAATACAAAATTGTAATGTAAATAAATTGTTCTATTGGTTCAAGATATTAAAAGAGCTTCTTCATCAAATGACCAAGGATTAGGTAAATTGATAATGAATGAATTACAATTGACTTATTAAATAAAGTTCTTCGATACATCCAAAGACTTTAAAAACTTATCTTGAAAAACTTGCATTGTTAGAAATAAAACACCAAAATAAAATAGTTTTTACTCTATACTCATGCTAAATAAAACTAAAAAAATAAAAGAATAAAACTATTCAATTGAGAGAAATTATTAAATAATATTCAAACAATCTACCCCTTAATTTCAACCACTAATGGTTTTAACACAAAAACAACAATATCTTGTCTTCATATCTTCTTCAATAATAGTTGTAGTTGACTTTATTTTTTCTTTCGACTTGTGTGGACTTCTCTCCTATCACAAAGTGGTGATCTCATTTTCAATTTTGTTTTACCATACTATTACTCATTCAATTGTTCACACTTTCTATCCTTCTTTAATTCTTTTAACAAATCCCTTTAGCCAATTTTAAGGCTAGGATATAACAGCCTTATACAACTTCATGTTGGTGGCTTTAGACTTGTGTTATATGGCATTTACAATATCCATGATCATCTTCACACAAATAAACCATTTCTTTATTTACGATAGCTTAGCCTTTTCTCCTTCAACAACCTTATAAATGAAAGGGTTCACCTTTTTTGAAGGTAGATTGAAACTTGACATCTTATGATAGATATCTTTAACTGTGATCCCCTCTTTTGAGGACTATATTCACCTTCTATAGGAGGTGGCTTTTGCATTGGAATAGGCTTGACATCATTCACTTAAAAAATACTTCACCCTTTCAACTTGGGTGGCTTCCCTTTTGCAAACTGGGGATTTCATCACACTTGGACTGGTGCTTTGGCCTTATTTTTTTCTTGCTACCTTCTTTCCTACAATCTCTTTTAGATGACATATAGTTATGACTTAGGGCTATTCTTTCACTAACCACTAGCATGACCCAATGACATAGCATCCAAACTTATTTATGTTGTGTGAAGTGTGCTATAATCTAGGGAAACTTTTATTAACTAGAATAGACCAAAAGATCCTAGTAGCTAGACTAAATGCATATGCATGTTCTCTATAGAAATTATCAATTATTCTTTCAATGCATAAATTATATAGAACCTTACATATGATCATGTCAAAATTGAAAGAAAGATAAAATGTATGCATTACCCGCATGCCTTTTTTCTGCTTCTCCATATTTCATACATGTAGACTAGCGTATTTACAAATATAACATCTATAAATCCCCTCCCAACTCCCCTGCCCCCCTTTTTTTAATTTGATTGATGTCCTTGGACTATTTCAAAATACTCATTTTCACATAAACGATATGTAATATCCCTTCCATAATAGCCCAAAATGTTAGTTATATTTTTATTTGTCTTATTAATTTTTCTTAAGTTATTAAGTCTTCATTCATAGCTATACTTGGGTACTCCTCTCCATATAGAATGGGTATTATTCCATTCATCTATTCATATGGGTTAGATGTTTGTTTTCTCACAATAGGTATCCACCCAAGGTAGGCATCTATCTCCATTTAGGCATGGGACAGGTATGTGCTCTAGACAAATTCTTATGGCTAATCGAGACCAACCAGGTCCTGAGTCACATCCCTGAATACTACACTTCCCATTGCAAGTGCACTAAGGTCAACATCCTCGGAGGTATTATTTTAAATTTATCTTGAAACCTACCTTAGAATTTATCCTATGGCCTCAAGGTGTCAAGCGATCCATATAGGATCCTTCTGAGTATAATATGAATTTATTTTACCTCAACATTTATGTTAGGAATTATTAACCTAACCCCCTGCCCCCTTTCGCTTAATGATTTTGTTGAGTTATTAATCTTATTTAAAATTCCTAAATCCCTAGCCCCAATTGCCTACATACTACGGACACAATCCATCCCTAGACTACCTACATACATTGCTTCCAAATGACATCAAGGCCTATGTAGTTCTAGTTTCTAAACTAGGTTCGATGTAAACTACATTTTGGGTACGCAGGCCTTTATAGGGTCATTGTCTTAGAAATTTTCTCTATAGTTGCTACCCATGTTGAAAAGCTCACAAAATAAAAGTGTCCATGTTGAACCCTTTCTTGTTTACCTAATTCCCATCTAGGTCCTAGTCCAATAATCGCATCACCCATATCCAATGTGTCAAATTAAAGAATTGTATCATCCAAATTAAAATAATGAAATAGAAAGAAATTGCATATATCCAAACCCTATTGGGGTTTTCTATGGTTTTACTAGAAAATATAGGTTCATTTAAAATTTATCTTATTAGATTATCTATCCAAGGTGGATTTCCCACCCGTTAGATTTTATCTCCACAATGTTCCTTATTTTACCCCTGGCGATTTATTGGGTCGATGCCGCAGATGCCATTTTTGCATCTTTATTAAGCATTATATGCAAGAGCTCAATCACGATGGAATTACTTGTAAGGGTGGGCCAAGGACACTATATATACCAAACTCTACTAAGGGTTTTTCTAAGTTTCACCTCTTTAATTAAATTTACTAACAACATGAAAAATAAAAGAGTACAACTAAACCAACATGTATAAATATAAATTTTCATTGGAAAATAAAATGGAAAGTAATTACAAGTTGTCTGAAAGGAAATGGATGATATAAAATCTCATACAAAAGGATTCATTCTAATCAGTTGTTATTGAAGATAAGAATTAATGAATTATAAGTTCTATAAGTAATAAATTTCATTAATTTCCACTTTTTATGTCATTAAAAGAAGAAAATACAATTAAATGACATACTAACTAATGATAAACTCATATAGATGATTTTATCTATCCTAATCATCCTTCAAGAATACAATTAATTTTCACAAAGGGAGAAAGATTGCACATTATGATTTAATAGTAACAATATGAATGACTATGGATTATATTTTATAATATTTAAATATTAAATGGTTATATGTTACTTATTCAAGAAATTAACTGTGTATAGACTAAACACTTAAGATATAGTTTGGTGCAGGAGCACCTAGTAGGTCTTTATGCCTTAATAAAGCATGACGCAATATCATAAGTTTTTTGAGTTCATGTGATGTATTAAGGTCAATAATTATCCTTCTTGATTTAATAATTTTCTTTGAGGTCATTAGAAGGTGATTTGACTCATGTTGAAGTCATATAGTCAATATTGTCAAAAATTGTCAAAGTTGTGATTAAATTGTAAAAAAATGTGTCAATGGGTCAAATATGTTGTTTTATGATATTTAAGGGTATTTGTGTCATATATGTACTTATTTAAGTCATTATTGGGGCATGGGAGTCATAGATGAGGTCTAGATGCAATTTGGAGCAAAATTGTCAAAATTGACAAAAGAGTTGCCAAGCAACTTTTGAGTTTGTAAGGGTAATTATGTGTTTGTTGTTAAAATGAGTTGTAAAGGTGGTTATAACTATGTGGAGTCTTGGAAGGAATTATAAAATCCTTTACACTTTTGGGTATGATTGTTGGTGGATGTAATAAGAAAAATTAATAAAATATCTTGATGTTCCTTGCATTTTTTGGTTTTATTTTTAGAAAAATGGTATGCTATTTAATTTTTTTCATTGCTTTAACATATTATTTTGAGGATAAAATAAATTTTAAATAGTATAGGGGTTAACCCCCGACATTTTCCCTTTTGTCTCAGTGAATTTAATTTTGATTTGAAAAAGTTATAGTAATTTTACTAAAAATAGTCAAAACCCTGCCCTAGGGTTTGCTGAGGCATTTTAAAATGTAAATAGCCTCCATTCCATGTGATAAAGGCTCAAAATTTTTTGGAATTGAGGGAAAATATACGTATTTTATTTTCCTCTTTGTTAAAAGGATTCATACATTATTTAGCATGTGCGAAACTTGACGGAAGTTGACTGAAAATTGTGTCTCAGTCAGGGACAACAGTGTAAAAGAGGAAGTTTTGGTTGGTTTGAATGTCTTGGAGGACCTTGAGGATTCAAGTGGGGGTTGTGAAAAGTGTGTGAGGATTCCATAGATAGGGTACAAGAGTTTTCTATTTGGGGTAAACAATCCAAATGCACAAACTATTGACTGTCCTAAAATGGCTTGTGGTTGTCCTAGTTTGACAATTTAACAAGAACTTGTGTTTGTGAGTTTGAATGCTGGTTGGTTTTGTAGTTGGATTTGGTGAGTGATTGGGCCAACCCTAGCGAGTCTCTATAAGCCTTTGGAGGCATCTAGAAGTGGAAAAGAAACCTTAATATATTAGTATTGTAAATATGTTGTTGGTTGTCCTAAACATGTTGTTGACTGTCCTAAAAATAGTGAGTCTTCATTGAACATTGTTTTGTTATATTGGGAGGTTGGGTGGGTAGAGAGAGTTAAAAGGGAACATGTTTGGAAGCCTTTCGAGATTGGAAATGATTTTGAGTGTTTGTGAGGAACCTTATGACAAGATGTGAGCTGGATACTAGTGAAAAGTGAAAGTACTAGTTGGGGCAGCCTAAGTTTGAGTGTTGAGAAGCATGGATATAAGTTCAAGAAGATTGAATATGCATGGAAGAATGTGTGTAATAAGTTGGTTAAGGGTTTGAGAAGATTTGTTGTGTTTTGTCTTGTGAGTGGATTTCTGAAGTTATTGAAGAGGTATACCTATTGGATAGGTGAGTTAAGAGAAAGAAATCTCCCTAATATGGTTTTGGTGAGGATTCTTTGCATCAAAGTGGTATCAAAGCTAGAAAGTAGATCAATTGGAGACTGAGAGGTTGAAGGAGTTGAAGCCATCATGTAGGAGATTGATTAAATGAG
The DNA here is from genome assembly GCF_030272615.1 of Cryptomeria japonica. Classification (NCBI taxonomy): domain Eukaryota; kingdom Viridiplantae; phylum Streptophyta; class Pinopsida; order Cupressales; family Cupressaceae; genus Cryptomeria; species Cryptomeria japonica. The sequence continues at coordinate 183,604,595 of NC_081408.1, forward strand.
AGAAAAGTATGCCAAGTTGAAGGAGATAACTCAGAGACAATCCATATTCAGGACAAATTGCAAATGGCAAGGTAAGGTATATAGGATGATTATTGATTATGGGTCATTAGATAACATAGTTTCAGTGGAAATGGTTAAAAAGTTGAATTTGATAAGGAAACCTCCTGAAACACCCTACACAGCATGTTGGGCGAATGACAATCAATGGCTTGATGTTAGAGAACAAGCATTTGTGGATTTCAATATTGGTTCATATCAAGATATTATTCTTTATGATTTTATGCCTTTGAAGGATTGTCATTTGATCTTGGGTAAAGTTTGGCACTTTGATAGATTTGTATTACATGTTGGTAGGAAGAATACATATACCATTGGCAAAGATGGAGAAAAGTTTGTGTTGAATCAATTCGAGGATGTTGAGGTATCAATGAAGTTGGAAAGGATAGAGTTGATTAGAAGAAAAGAGTTCCTAGTGCATGAGGAACATGAAGATGAAGGTGAGGCACAAGTAGGAGTTTTTTCAATGAAAGATGATGGTGTTTTAGAGTAGACAACCATGAATAATGAAGAGATTTGTGACAAGAAGATGCTTGGGACAAAGATCCTAACAAGGAAAGAGGATAAAGACATGAGAAAAGACAATAAGTTGCAGCATTGAGGTGATGAAGAAACAAATGAAGAAATGAATTGTCTACTAAATGGACAAGAAGGAAAGGTGCAACAGATAGTTGATGAAGAGGATAGTGAACCTATTGGCAAGGAGGTTCTGAAAACTAAGATCAAGGTAAAGGATAGAGGTATTAAAGATGACAACAAAGAAACAAGTCTTGTAGGGCTTGAGGATGGTAAGAAGATCATGATTGGGACTGTGTTGTGTCCATTGACGATGAAAAAAGGTATAGGGTAGAAAGGTGCCACTATGACAATGGGTTATGAGACTGAAGATACACTAATACAGGTGAATAATGAGTTGGAAATTAGTGAGAAGGAGTGCCAAATGGAATGGCATGTAATGGAGAAGAAGTTGATTGAATTAAACCTAGGTGAGAACATGACAAGTAGAGGAAGTAATGAGGTTGAGACATAGATGGAAGCTGTAGTCACCATGAAGGGTGAATATGAGCGGGTAAAGAATGAGAAGAGGGTCTGAATGAGGGGAGAGACTAAGACTGAAAAGTTGATAGTGATGGGCCATGAGAAGGCTAAAGAGTGTCTGGAGTCTCCAAGTGAGATGGAAAAGAGAGGTTATGCTGAGTAAGATTAGTTGTGATCCAGATGTATACTATACTAACAATGATTCCAAGAAAGAGGAAAGTGGTAATGGCTATGAGGAGGAAAGGTAAGAGGTGGATGTTAAAAGGAGCTTGTTGTTGCTTCTTGATTTTGTTCATGTTGTTGATGAATGCTAAACCAAAGGTAAAGATGAAAAATGAATAGGGTACAATTTTTTTGACATGAATGAAGTTGAAGGAAAAATTGGAAGCAGAAGGATGATGGAAAATCAGAGCATCAGAGTGCAGATCCAAGTTGGTAGAGCGAGCATGAAGGATTCAAGTAGCCAAGCAAGAATGAAACTTCAAGAAGAGGATGTGTACAAGCCCAAAGTGAAGATGAGATCATATCAAGGATACCGAGGAGAATCTAATCAAGTTTGTTTTGCAGGTACACTAGTTCCAAGAGACTTGGAAAGTTTTCAAGGCCAAGAGTATGGTGCAGGAGCACCTAATAGGTCTTTATGCCTTAATAAAGCATGATGAAATATCATACGGTTTTTTAGTTCATGTGATTTATTAAGTTCAATCATGACCATTTTTCATATAATAAGTTTCTTTAAGGTCATTAGAAGGTATTTTGAGTCATGTTGAAGTCATATAGTCAATATTGTAAAAATTTGTCAAAAGTTGGTGGATGTAATAAGAAAAATCAATAAAATATCTTGATGTTCCCTGCATTTTCTGGTTTTTTTTTCAAAAAAATAGTATGCTATTTTGTGTTTTTCATTTCTTTAACCTGTTGTTTTGAGGATAAAATAAATTTAAAATGGTAGAGGGGTGAGTCCCCTTCATTTTTCCTTTTGTCTCACTGAATTTCATTTTGCTTTGAAAATATTATAGTAATTTTACTAAAAATAGTCAAAAACCTGCCCTAGGGTTTGTTGAGACATTATAAATTGTAAATAGCCTCCATTCCACATGATAAAGGGGCAAAATTTTGTGTAATGGAGGGAAAATATATGTATTTTAGTTTCCTTTTTGTTTTAGGGATTTATAGATTATTTATCACATGCAAAACTTGAAGGAAGTTGATTGAAAATTATGTCTCAGTTTGGGACAGGAGTGTAAAAGAGGAAGTTTTGGTTGGTTTGAATGTCTTGGAGGACCTTGAGGGGTCAAGTGAGGGTTGTGGAGAGTGTGATAGGGTTACATAGATAGGGAAAAAGGGTTTTCAAGTTGGTGGAAACAATCCAAATGCACAAACTATGGACTATCCTAAAATGGCTAGTGGTTGTCCTAGTTTGACAGTTTAACAAGAACTTGTGTTTGTGAGTTTGAATGTTGGTTGGTTTTGTAGTTGGAGTTGGTGAGTGATTGGGCGAACCCTAGTGAGTCTCTAGAATCCTTTGGAGGCATTGAGAATTGAAAAATAAACCTTAATCTATGACTGTCCTAAGCATCTTGCTGGTTGTCCTATACATGTTGTTGACTGTCCTAAAAACAGTGAGTCCTCATTGAACATTGTTTTGTCATTTTGCGAGGTTGGGTGGGTAGAGAGATTCCAAAGGGAACATATTTGGAAGCCTTTTTAGATTTACAAGGGAGTTTGAGTGTTTGTGAGGAACCTTATGACAAGATGTGAGTTGGATACTAGTGAAAAGTGGAAGTCCTAGTTGGGGCAACCTAAGTTGAGTGACCATAAAGGGGTTTGAAAGTGTTTGAGTGTTGAGAATCATGGATATGGGTTAAAGAAGATTTAAGATGCATGGAAGAATGTGTGTGAGAATTTGGTTAAGGGTTTGAGAAGATTGGATGTGTTTTGGTCTATTGTAGCCTTGTGAGTGGATTTGTGAAGTTATTGAAGAGTTATACCTATTGGATAGGTGAGTTGGGAGAAAGAAATCTCCCTAAGATGGTTTTGGTGAGGATGCTCTATATCATAGTTATTTTGAAACAAGATAGATAATATAATTGCATCATACAACCATTATTGTGAAAGGTAAAAGAATGACCTTGAGATACATAAGTTAGTACTATTTTCTTGTACTCATTCTTTATGTTAGCACTATGATAATGGTTTGGGAAAAAGGATCAATTTCTCACATTAATAAGATCACGTCTCCTAATTTTATGTAGATTATTCTTCCAAGCCTTTTAACTATGTCTTTAAGGATTTATCATTCCAACATCATGCTTTCAACATTAATATAAGAGTATTTTGGTAACAATCAAAAGATATATTTTGTGAGATAGACATATTATAATCAATGATTTTCCTAAATAACTTAAAGTTAGTGACCATCGTTAATTAAAAAGTCAATGAGTTAAGTGATTTTCTTTGATTAACTTAATTCTAAATTAGAAGGATTATTAACTTGGTTTAAATGTTAATTTAATAATGGGAATGTTTTGGTGACTCGGAAAGAGTATTAACTAGCATAGACTTCTCTTAAGGATCTAAAAGATATTAAGTATTTTTCCATATATATTGTCTTCTTATGTTGGTGGTGCTTATGATTATTTACTTAATCTTTCTTAAAGACTTAGTAATCAAAATTCAAAGGCTCCAACTATCTACTCATACTTTCTCTTAGTTCAAAATTTGTGATGATTGTTTCATTTGATTCAATATTCTTACATGGGAAAGGAAAACTAATTTTATTAAATATAATTTTATTAAGTATTTAACTTGTAAACGGAAAAAATTTAACTCTTTTATTGACTTATTCCCACTTAATTTATAAGTGTATAAATTTCCTCATGTATGATGATAATATTATCGGATACCTGGACTGGACTTCTAAGTGTTGTTACTATCTTGTATGGCTTAAGAATATTATCTCATTTTCTTGACACACAATTGTTCCTAGGTATCTTATGAGTGATTTTATACTTAATCCTATTTATATTGCTTTCGCATTTTTCTGCGTATTACTCTTATAAGAAGGGTGTACATCCAGTATATTCTAAGTGGTGATTTGATTCTCATGAGTAAGTAAAGGCGATTGGTATAACTTCCAAATTCTTCTGTTAGAATAGAAAATAAATCTTAAAATTTATATCAGTAGTCCAATCGATATTCCTATGAGTTTCTTATAGGAGTATGGGCCATGGTGTTAAGAGTTGGCAACTTCGGAATAATTACTATTACAGTAATGATACATGCTCAACCTTAATCCTAGCACATTTTCTGATTATTTCATATTCACCAACATAGGATCATTAGTGGAAATATTAAGTCTTTGGATTTGATCAAAAAATAATTCTACTAAACATTTTATTGGATAGTATTGTTATTTTAAGTAATTTAGATTTTTAATTGTAAGCCTGTGCCATGACTTCATCTATCTTCATCTATTATTATTAGTTATGATCTATCAAGTTCGTGATAGAGGAGTTCTTATTAAGGTTTCTAGTATCTACAGTTCCCAAAAATGCAATCCATCATTTCTAGTATCTACATTTTCATTTGGTTAAACTCAGAGATTGAGCATGCTCAATCTCTGAGTCTAATGGAAAATGTAGATACTAGAAACTGAAGTTGATGAAAATGCAATCCATCTAGAATCTACAACTTCAGTTCTGTTTTCAAATTGATGGAGTGGAGAGGTGGACGTGGATTTCTAGATTGATCGCATGGAGAATCTATCTCCCTTTCATCACCCAGTTATGGTGTAGGATTTTGCAGTTCCTTGGTTTATTGTTATGTTAAATGAAATTTGAGTTTAAGTGTATCTCCTTACAATTTCAAGACCACACAACTTATGCAAGGTAATTAACATCACACATGCCTTAATTCATTAGTTCCAAATAGATAATTATTAAACTAATATGATAATATAAAAGAGAGTCAAAGAGAGGGATGTGACATCCCTTCCCCTATATTCATTTATTATCAATTATTTTCATAAAGGTGTGCTATCTATTTGCAGGATTTCCCAACATTGACAATACAGCCCATTTAAATTACTTCATCTCATTATGAAAAAAACATAATATTATTATTATTATTATTATTATTAATATCTATCAATCTATAAGCGATTTCTAATGCATATGTATTCTTATTTTGGCTCGTAATTCATGTTAGACAAATCAATTGTTTTTGCTACTGCATAATGAATGAATAATGCATCGAAGCTGCATTTTAATATGCCAAAATATATGCTAAAAAGAACTTTCCAACTATTGACTGTGCATATGACTTTGTCTGGCCCTGCAATTTTTTATAATGTCTAAAACTAACTAATTTGCTCCACAAAAATGATTAAATCTGCTTCAATTTCCTCTTGTTTTCTCTGCACAGCTCTACACCGTCCCGTACAGTTCTAATTAATTTTATTTGAAATAAAAATGTATTTAATTTTTTTTAATAAAAAAAAGGTAAAAATTTATTGAACTAAGAAAAAGAAACAAAGAAGCAAAAAGAGTCCAATAAAAGGAGCCATATCACTATCAACTAACTGATAAGCACATGAGTCATATCAGAAGGCAATTGCCCCTTATCCAAAATATTTCAATCCTACATATAATAATTCTCAAAACTAATTAATAATTTGAATTCTAAAATGTTAATTTCTTTTTTCTTTTTTCAAACAAATTTTGTAAATTATAAAATGCATATTAAACATTTTAATGATTAATAAAATAAATATTAAACATTTTTATAAATAAGTTTTATTAAAAAAAATATATGAAAATATGCATTTTATAATTTAGAATTAAGGTTAAGATTAAGGTTAGGGTTTTGTCATATATTAGATTAAATCCAGTAGTTGTAATTAAAAAAGAAAATTAGAAACCAATCAACACTTCTATTTATTTTTTTAAATAATTAATGTGACAACAATTGCTTAACCCTTACACCCTTTCGATGCAAGTGCTAGTATAAAATATTGATAGACTTAAAAAATAACTTTTAAAAATGTTAACAAGTTATTTTACGCCACTTTTTTACGCCACTTTTTAATGAAGGAGAAATCCTTACAAGATGATAAACCTAAGCACCATTTGGCTCCTGATAGGCATCACAAAAGTGGCCACGCCAGTAAATTATGATTTTTAAACAGTATCTAACCCAAACCCAAAGACATTTAATGTATCCACGTTTACAATTTAACCAAGGCCAATTTAATATCTCAACCACTCTTTCACAGCATCTAACCGAAAGACATTTCAGCCATCATTAAGATAAAAGCCAAAATAGTCAAAGCATCTCTGTAGTGAGCTTAGAGTTATCGTTATCTCTACTCATTAATTTTCTACTTGAGTAATTTTTCTATATAAGAGTAAACATGCTTGCAGTAGTTTGCATCATCTTTGAGCTGGGATGGCCATTTCAAAGGATTATAATGTAGAGGTAGTCAAAAGAGAAGTTGTATTGCCTGCTATTGTAATTCAAGAGCATGTTCTACCATTAAGCAATATGGATCTCACTATTCCTCCTATTTGCGTGTATACTTTTTTCTGTTATGAGAAGCCTTCCCAAACTAGTTTTGCATCAGTTCTATCAAATCTCAAAAGTTCTCTGTCTAGAGCATTTGTGTCTTGCTATGCTTTTGCTGGAAGATTGGTCAGCCATGGTGTTGGGGACTTGCAGATGGTTTGCAATAACAAAGGGGCTGAATTTTCAGAAGCTTATGCTGACACTTGTCTTTCTCAAGTGGAGTTCTACAATCCCATTGCAGCTATTGAGGGAAAGCTTGTTCCTCAGCTTGTAAATGACTCTCAAGGAAATGGCACTCCAGTTTTTGCTGTTCAGGTAATAACAATTATACAATATGTATAGATTTTATATATCAATTCTAGTGTTGTATTCAATTCACTAAAATGTTTATTAAAAGAGATTAACAATTCAAAATTGAAATGAATAAGAACTAATTTATCTTTTTTCTTCTACTATTCAACTATCATTTTATTAGAATTTTAATCCATTTACTGTTCGACAATGGCAGGTAACACAGTTTAGCTGTGGTGGGATAGTTGTGAGCTGTACTTTCGATCACAGGATTGCAGATTCATTCTCTGCCAACATGTTTCTCATATGTTGGGCCAATCTTTCTAGAAATGAGCCAATTGAATCCATAAGTCCAAGCTTTATGCGCTCCATTTTAGTTCCTAGAGATCCCCCAAACTATTGTTCTGAAATAGACAGAATGTATATGAAGGTGCAACCTTTACCACAATCCAACATGCAAATCCCTCAGCCTGCTCTAGCAAGTAGAATCTATCACCTCAGTGCCAATGATATAGAAAAGCTCCAACTCAGTGCAAACCAACATGGCAACAATTATACGAAATTAGAGGCCTTTTCTTCTTATTTTTGGAAACTGTTAATTCAAGCCCAAAGGATGGAGGACACAATAAATTGCAATATAGGCATTGCTGTAGATGGGCGTTCTCATTTAAACGAGATGGGAATGCCCGCTAACTACTTTGGAAATGCTATATTAGTGCCTTTTGCTAGGGCTAGAGCTGGGGACATCAAGAAGGAGCCACTTTCTTGGAGTGCAAAGTTAATTCATGATGCGATACATAGTGCAGCAAATGAAGAGTGTTTTCGAAGCTTAGTGGATTTTATTGAGATATCAAAACCATCATTAGTATTTCCAAGTATATATGCAAACAAAGATGAACCTTCCATTGTGATATCCTCTGGGCTTCGTTTTCCCTTGTATGAGGTTGATCATGGATGGGGAAAACCTAGTTTAGCAAGTTACTATTTACCTTATTCTCCAGGTTATGTGATGCCAAGCCCTAGCCCTTATGGAGATGGTAGTTGGATAATATACATGAACCTCCTAGTTGATAATATAAACGCTATTGAATCCCACCCCAACTTCATTCTACGCCTAATCTCACCAGACCTTTATGGTGGTCAGAAAAGTGTATATAACTCCAACTATTAAAGGATTTTAATGGTTATATGATTGCTTTCACTAAGAGCTTGTATTCTTTCAAAAATCTAAAATCTATGTATATAATGAGAAAAACACTTTAATTCCTCTTTTCATTTATTACTCGGTAAAAACAGGAAGTCTTTTTCTATTGAGATTGTGTTAATAAAAATAAAAACCATTCTTCATAAAAGGATTGACCGGGCCAGAAAGGTTGAAGGAAGACAGACCAGAGAATTTATAAACACTTGCATATAAGTGGATGAGGTGGATGTTAGATCAGGGAGCTCACAATTTCAAGTAATCATTGAGAAATCTTAAATGATCACAAAATTCAGAATTTCAAGTAATCATTATCAAGTCTTATGTGATGTTATGATTTTGTCTTTTCTTAGATAGAATCATATTTATATTTTTGTGTTAAATACATCTACTTTTTTCAAAAGCTTTCTTTCTAATTTTCATATTTTTTAGTTTATTTTTGAATTCTTATTAATTGCATGTAGATTTATACAAAAATCTACTTTCTATCCATTAAATCTATACATCGAACATTATTTTTAAAATCTTATTACTGCACATATTTGTTAAATTCAATTTTTTCTTTAAAAATATATATAGATCTCATATTTTTATAAAATTTTATTTCTATTTATTCCCAAAAACTAACCCAAATTATTTTGTAAAGAATATATTTTAATTACTACTCTTAATTATGGAGGGGTTCTTACCCCAACATTTATTGGGATTGATATATCAAATCTACTTCCCAACAGCCCAAGATTGTGCATCTTTATAAAGTTGACATCTTAGAATTATCTTGCCACTAGCTTGGGCCCAGCATGTAGGCCAAGGTTAGGCATTACATAGTGTAGCTTTCGATACGAACAGATACCAAATCATTAAAATCACAAAGTCAAGATTCCGTTTAGTTGGGCATTACAGCACACAATTTCGGTGTCAGATTTTGATATTTTTTTCAACACACTTATGTGAAGTCAGTATTCAGATAAGACATCTTGAAATTTCAGCTTCAGAATCTGTTGGCGTGGGCTTCTGATAGGACTTTTTGACATAGTAATCCCATGCATCCTTGTCACATCCGCCTCAATAGCAGAAAAAAGTAAATTCCAATCACTGTCCATTTTGTATGTAAACAAAGCAGTTTTGAGTAAAAAATCTTGTCATTGTAATCTTCTTTAGATTTCTTTACGGTGGATGTAAAAACGTAATATTAAATGCATTTAATAACTTTTTTTTCTTCCCCTTCTTTCCTAGATATGTGTAGAAGTGTCTGGAAGTTTTTCATTGCTGTAGCAGCAGCAATATAATAGCCAGAACAGGGGAGAACAAAAGTAGTTTTTGAGTGTGCTGAGTAAGGTAAAATGTAGAGGTTTATTGCGGTTGCAACAGCCAGTTAGCAGAGAAATAATAAAGAATTATATGTAATGATTTTATGTGTTTAAAATCAAGAAGAGCAGAAGCTCTGATTCAGAAATCAGATTGTATGCTTTTGGATAAATGAATATATAATATTAGAATAATCAAAACTCTTTTCTCTGTTATTATCCTCTTTGGTCTGTGTTTTTTCTGGAATCTTGGTTTTCTTTTGTCTCAATCCATCAGTGGTATTAGAGCTAAAGGTCAAGAAGATTGAAGTTTTTTCAAGGGAGATAAAGATTATCCAGCAAGGTATTCGTAGTCAATCATGGTAGCTTCAATCACAAGCTTGATTATTAGGCAATCACAATAAAGACATTGTTTTGTTCACAAGATTTATGGGAGTTTATTAAAAATGGCTACCTAGAACCAAGTAGATGGAGTAGCATACAATTCTCTAAATCAAGTAGAAAAGGAGTAGCATACAATTCTCTAAATCAAGTAGAAAAGGATTTACTCAAGGAAAACAAAAAGAAGAATTCAAAAGGTCTCTTGTTTTTTTTTTAAAGAATTCAAAAGGTCTCTTGTTTTTCTTTTAATGAGTGTATGAGATGATTTTTCTAAGGATTGGAATAGCAACAAAATCCAAACAAGTATGGAATACTCTCCAAACTACCTAACAAGAAATGGCTAAGACAAAACAACTAAGCTACAAATGCTAAGAAGGGATTTTGAGACCATTTACATGAAGGAATCAGATACAATAGACTCATTCTTCACTCAAATCATTAGATTGACAATAAAATTAGATCTCATGGTTAAAATCTTGAAGGGAAGAGTGATTGAAAAGATTTTAATTTTTTTTCCTACAAGGTTTAAATGTATTGTAGTGGCCATAGAAGAAACAAAGAATATTTCACAATATTCATTTGATAAGCTACATGTATCACTTATTTCTCATGAACATAGATTTAGTAAGCAAAAAAAAATTTTTGGAGCATGCTTTCAAGACACAAGTCTCAATCAACCATGGTAGAGGCAGGGGAAGATCAAATTTTAGGGGTAGAGGAAGAAACTCATATAGAGGTGAAAGAAACAACCCATCAAGTTCAAGTAGAGACTCAAGTGGAAGAGGTAACCATCAAACATAGGCTCAAAATCAATCTAAAGCCCAAAGGTATGATAAATCCTCAATTCAATGTCATTATTCCAAGAAATTTGGGGTTATGTAAATGAATGTAGAAAGAAACAATATTATTCTAGACAACAAAGTGCAAATTTTACCAAAGAAAATCAAAATCAAGACAACATGTTCATAACTTGTGATGTTGCACAGGAAAATGAAAAGGATGTATAGTTTTTAGACTCAAGTTGTAACAATCATATGACAAAAAACTTAGAAAAAAATTCTAGCTTGGATGAAAGTGTAAAATTAGATGTTACATTAGAGAATGATAACAAAGTTTTAGTTAACAAAGAATGCACAATTTTAGACAAATTTCCAAAAAATCAGCTTATAGCCAAGGTCCAAATGAGAAACAACAAGATATTTTTCCTAAGGTTAAAACCAAATTTGAAGTTATAATTGACTCAAGCACACCATTCAATAAACTCATAAATGAAAGAATAGAAAATTACAACACTCAACCATGCAATAGTTGAAGCTAAAATTAATGATGAAAATTAGTTATGGCATCTTCGATTTGGACACTTAAACTTTGGAAACATAAACTTATTGCATAAAAAAGTAATGGTGAAGGGGTTGCCACTAATAGAATTTTTGTATAGAATATGTCAATGTTGTATCCTAGGTAAGCAACACAGCGAATCATTACCGACAGGAAAGTCAATTCATACAAACGAACCATTGGAGATTTTTCATTCATATTTATGTGGACCAATGCAAACACCCTCTATGGGTGGAAGATACTACTTATTGACATTCATTGATGATTTTAGAATAAAGACATGGGTCTACTTTCTAAAAAATGAGCATGAAGTGTATGATTATTTTTGTAAATTCAAGGCTCTTGTTGAGAATCAAAGTGGGCATCACATAAAAGAACTGAGAATGGAAAGAGGTGGTGAATACATTTCAAATGACTCGATAAAGTTTTGCAAAGACCATGGAATCCACAAGCAATTGCCCACTAGATACACCCCTCAACAAAATGGTGTGGTTGAAAAGAAAAATAGGACAATAATGGAAATGGAAAGAAGCATGTCGAAGGCAAACAATTTGTCAAATGAGTATTGGGTTGAAGTTGTAGCATGTGCAACATATATAATGAATAGTTGTCCCACTAAAAGTGTCATCAATAAGATTCTGGAGGAAGTATGGAGTGGAAGAAAACATAATTTTTCTCATATATGAGAATTTGGATGTGTGACATGTGTACATGTGTTGGATGACTTAGAAGAATGTTAGACAATAGAGAAAAAAAAATCATATTTGTGGGCTACAATGATGAATCCAAAGCTTGCAAGTTATAAAAGCCAGCCAACAAAAATATTATAATCAGCAAAGATGTGCAATTCATATAAGATGATGAATGAGATAGAAATTTGGATAAAACAATCAATACTACAGCCAACATACCACAAGAAGCAAAGAAATATTTCATATTAGCAAGTACTCCTTCAAATGTGACTCTTTCTGCGCCCATTAAAGGTCAACAAAGTGGACAACAAATGACACCATCAAGGATAGAGACAACCCCACACACTCAAACAAATACCTCACCAAATATGTGGCAAACACCATCACAAATTGGTACTCTTGGTGATGGACCATCAAGTTAACATTCAACAAGTTCAAGTGACATGTCAAACCCCACATTAGCAATCTTGAGAATGCAAATGATCAAAAGTTTAAGAGAAATTTATGACCAAAAGTGTGTAAGATTTTTCATTAACATTTTGATGATACTTCATGATTCATATTTACAATGGAATTGATAGAAAGGAGAATTGTGAAAATAACAATAGACAAACCTAATTAAATATATGTAGGTAAAATGTTCTAGAGGGTAGAAAGATAAATAGATTGACTAAAACCTAGCATAAGAAGTGAAAAAAAAAAAGATAATCGCACAGTTACAAATAATCACTATCTTTCTTTCTTTTTTCAGTGAATCTATAGCCCAATTAGAAAGGCGATGACCTTATAATCACTTGTTTGATCTCAGCTCTTCAAAACAAATCAAAACCTTTAGTTATTAGTTTAGGAGCACGGGTTGTCTTGTGCATTTGATATTGAACATTATAACTATGGAAACATCTTGTACAAACTTTGAATGAATTTTACCCATGTGAATTATGCATGCACATTTTTAATTAGCTATGTAGAGATTTTTAGACAACTAGTTATATTTCACTTAGTGACATGTTTAGAGTCAAGTATATAATTTGGCTTTAGCTAATACTATTTATGATTCTTCATATTGTTTGTTTTTAATGTCTTCTATGACATAATTCTAAGAACACCTAATTGATTCTAAGTTGAACTCAAAGAATAAGAGAGATACTCTATTCGTATTCAGTCGGCCTTAAACCCTTCTTATTTGTTGATAAGTTTGTTTCTTTCATTTATTGGAGCACCACTAGCCTTGGTACATGCATTTTCTAGGATTTGGAGTAGTGGTTTTTGCACCCAACAAATCAAGCAAATAGTCTTTTCACCAAGATATTATGTGATACTAAGTTTGTATATCTTAAAAGTCTTTTAGGCTTACATGAAGCTTAATGAATTATTTTATAGCTGTTATTCAAGAAAGTTTATTATGAATGTCTATATTATATGAATGAATAAGTAATTGTAAATGGGTACCTAAGAAGAATTTCTTCCATGATATATCTTTTATAGATTATGAACAGATATTTACAATTGATTAGTACAATTAATTTATAAGATTTTAGAATATATTTTAATTTATTGACCCATACAATGTGAATTAATTATACAATTTTAATTTTAAATTAAATACAGTGAACAAGGAATCAGTCAGGAGAAGATCTCCTTGTTATCTTTCTTTTCAGTTATTGTATAATTTTAGATTATTTTTATTAATTATAGAAGATTTGAACTCAACACCATCTAATTGTCTATAACATGGACTTTTCCATTAAATCAAATACATTTTGACATATTAAATTAGTTAACATTTTTTTAGAACATTCCACGGAAACGGTACACATCCATAATAAGATATTAACACGTTTGTAATATAATAATGTGGCCAATATTAAGCAGAAATAATCGAGTAACTCTCAGCATTCCATTTTCTATAAACGACATTAATCATAAAGCCCATATGTGGCAAGGAAGGAAGACACCCTCATATTTCTAGGTTACAGTAATGATTTCAAAAAACCATAACCCACTTCAGTTTTGTCATTGTTTGAAAGCTGTTGTAGCTGTAGCCCTCTACATCTCTCACACAGATCTGTCCCATTGCAGCACTTGAGCAAGAAATTATCATAATTAATAACTCCAAACCATTCTTTATGTACCAATTCAATCTCACCACTCATTAATAGTCTTCTTGTTTTCCATCTCTGTAATTTCCCTGATGTAGTCTTTGGAACACTCCGAGCTTTTACCAACCCAACAAAGCTAACAGCCACTCCATGCTCCTTCTCAATACACAAATAAATGTTTTCACAAATTCTCTTCATCTTCTCTTCATCATGGCCTCTGTTATATTTATCCTTCAAATTCTGCAGTTCAGCAATCACTACAATTGCCCTTGTGTTAGCAGTAGCTATGTCTGCTTCAAAGGCAGCCGCACAACCTGCTCTCAAACTTTGAGTACAGCTCATGAAGGCAGTTGTTTCAAGGTAGTGAGGATGCACCAAACGACCACCTGCTCTTATAACGTCCTTGAGACGACCAGTGATATATAAGTACTGATCATTGCCTTTTGTAATGACTCCCATATCTCCTGTTCTCAAGTAAAAATTTCCTTTGTCCCAATCTCCTTTTGTATGTAGCCTTGCAAGAAATATCTGTGCCAAAAAATAACGGAGCTAAGAATATAAGAAATTTGGAAAGCACTGACTGATTATTTTTTATAATAAAATATTGATAGTGGACACTATAGCGGTGATAATAACAAAGGTAAACAGCATAGAAACAATCACAAAAACTTTAGAAAGTATCATTACAAAGAATGTACTTTTATTTTATAAATAAAGAAAAATAACTTTCTTATAAAATAGTTTTCTATACACATGCATAATTTATGTTGATACGTTAAACTTGCTTGTGTATTGACTTTTATATATATGGGACAGTTTTAAGTCATTATATAAGATCTCTTTTTATATTATAACTAGCATATTTATATTTTATAAAATCTATCAAAATTGGAAGTATGTAATATTCATAAATAAAATTAAGATTTTTATTTTAATGAATTTGAAGCAAAATTTTAATAATCTAAATGGGATAATATCTTAATCTAAGAAAATATACATTTTGTTTGTTAAACAATATACATATAATTATCAAATTTGAAAACCATTCTTCTCATCTCTTGCAACTATGTCATTTGAATTTTCTACAACCCTAAAAGTTGATGAAAATTATTACCATTAGAGTTTTATTTTGGGGAAAGCAAAGCTCCACCTGAGCATTATTATTGATATTTTTAACCATCCCCATTAATTTGTTTTTGTGGTCTAGACATTTACTGAACTTTCATACAGGGATAAGCAGGGATTCACATAAGGAAATTGTGTCTTGAAAAAAAAAAATCACTTTGAGAATTAAAATCAAATAAAATGCACATCTACCAATTCACAATCACCCAATGAAGATCACATAACAGATCTTTTTTAAACCACCTAAATTACATGTTGAACCCATATCAAACTTAGATTATGCATTATCACTAAGGAAATAGAACTATAATGTAAAGGAAAAAACACAACCTTCCAACCACCATAAGTCTATAGATGCCTACCCATTGTGACTAGAAGAAGATGAATAATAAAAAAACTCATAGTATTCAATTTTCTAAGATTCTATTCATAACACACTTGATGAATTTATTTAGATTGCTAATGCGTCTTTCTTCTATTTATCAAAGTCTTCTAAATGAAAAATAGATGATATTATCATGACTTCTTTTTCTATCAGTTTAAACATTGCTTTTATAAAATTAAGAAAAATAGAATGTTTTATTTTAGTGAGATTTTTTCATTGTTTGTGACTAAAATACACCTCTCCTGTAATTATAACCGGATTAAATTTATGTAATTTATTAAATTTAAATAACTAATAATTAAATTATTTTTTTTTATGAAATTTAAAACATACCTGGTTTGTAAGCCATGGGTCGTCCAGGTAGCCGTCTCCATTGCTTGGAGAGGAGATCCAAATCTCACCTTCTTCGCCAGCTTCAACTTCTTCACAAGTCTTTGGATCAACAACTATCATCTCAATGCCCAGTTCCAATTGTGAGCAAATTCTTGCACAAGGCAAAAGGCCGCTGTAAGTAGGAGGTTGGCTCATATTGGGGCCCCACGCAGTGGATACAAACGTACAGTTTTCTGCTAGTCCATAGGATGGAGCCATGGCAGATGCATTCAGACCAAATACCGAAAATCTCTTCACAAAGCTCTCCACAACAGCACCATATATAGGCTCATTAATCACTATAAGATTTCTTAGGGACTCCAGATTCAGTTTGATGTGTGGCTCTCCATTAGAACCACTGCTTATGTAGTTTTGCACAAGAGGAAGGGCAAAAGATGGCACTGGTGTGCAGGTAGCCTTGTATTTGCTCACCATTTCCAGCCACAAGATTGGCCTTTTGATGAACATGAATGGAGAAGTTAAAATACAGGTTGCAGCACTAACAACGGTAAGGAGAAGGAACATGAGGCCACAGTCATGGTACTGAGGAAGCCATGAAACTATGACACTCCATGGCTGAAGATCATATGCTCTTCTTCCTGCTCTTACATTGTGTGCTGCGGATCCTGCTGTTAACAGGACTGGCTTAGGGATGCCAGTTGCACCAGAAGTATACTGTATCAAAAACAGATCTCTTGCTCTACACCCATTGTAATTGCTCTCACCTCCTTTGTTAATTAAGGATGCCTCTTGTGCATTGGCTTTGAATAAGGATACCAGTGATATCAACCGCATTTTATTAAACAAAATACCAATTTCATTTGCATTAGTGTGTTTCATGACACTTGAAATATAGGCCGGAGAAGCTATGGTAGCCTTTGGCTGAGTCTGTTGCAGTATCCGTACAAGTTTACTGCAATCCTCCTGAAAGAAAGAAATACTTTATATTACTGCAAATATAATGTTTTTGTTCCTTCAATTTTATTTCAAGATACATATACATATACTTTCATCTTCTCATTAAACTCCTCAACCATGGTTAGAATAAGGGTCTCTAATAGAATCTTAGGAAAACATTGAAACAAGTAATTATAGTGATGTGTGAAATTTCCTTGCGAGAATCTTAATTGCTTAGCATAATTCACATGAATGCTTTCTCAGAGGCTATATTAATTACTATATCAGGAAAAAGATCTTAAACATACTTCACCATTTAACATATAAATTTTTTAAAGAAGACTATTAAACTACAAACTATACAGACTATCTTGACAGTTCCACTTCTTATTGCTCATTCATAGAACAGTGTAGCAGCTTTGAAGCTATAATAGTAAAATCTCTATTTAACAATTCAATAGCTTAAAGTCTACCCAAGGGACTTGTTCGTTTATGGTATAATGCAATTGAAACTATCCAGAGTAACCATATAGTAAAAGCTATTGAAAAAAAATATCGCTTGTTTACCTGAGAAGAGAAGGATGGATGAGGAGGGAGTATGGGAACACTCGCTAGCCCAGCTCTTTGGCACCCAAATATGATTCCTACAAATTCAATACCAGGTGGGCAGAGAATTAAAACTGTATCACCTCTTTGCAGTGTACTCTTAAGATTTGAGGCAATGGTGGATGCAGAAGCATGGAGCTCTGAGTATGTCAAACTGCACTGCTCATTGCCTGCTTCATCCACCCACTTGAAAGCAGGTTTATTAGCCAAATGCAGATGTTTAGCCCACATGGGAAGATACAAATCTACCACAGGTTGGTCGGGAAATAGAATATCATAATTTTCATACATTCTCAAAATCCTATAGAATTTATGTTGCTTCTACTTGGATAATAGAAATCCTCTTGCTAAACACAAGAGATGAGACTACCAGAGAGAGGATATTCTGTTAGAAAAGCTCTAGAAAACCTAACTGCAACTTCGAAGGAAGAGGAGCTTAGTTTAACTATATATAAATCTCCGCTAAAATGAACACTTCCCCAATATCCCTTGGGCACTTGATCGACCTTAAGTAGTTCAGAACTAAATTTCAAACCTTTTGGAATATTTGAAACTTGTGATAATGGGTTTCTGATCTAAGCTCAAAATCAAAAGATCATGCTTCACATTGTAATGCAACACATTGCATTTATACATCAATACCACAGGCAATCTACGGAGCTTACAATAGATGTTTTCTATGAAACAATTAAATAAATAATCTATGTTGAACAGCTGAGATCCATGATCGAGAAGCAGAGGATATCCCTAATCTTATTCTTATTCTTCCATTCCAAAATCATAAAGATGATCTAAAACCGTGAAGATTTATGCTACATGGTGATAACGTTTATTACCAACGTCTGAAAAATTTTAAAATGATTTTTTGCTTTTTCAAAAAGACTCGACTCCATCGAAGTCGACAAGCCCGGTGGCAGCGCTTTGCATAAGATATATATGAGCGAAAATAATATTCTGAGAGAAAAGTATATTCTGAGAGAAAAGATATAACCCAAACAATGGAAGGTAATATTCTGAGAGAAAAGAATATAGGCCGTCCGTTTGAGTAAATCGATAATACCAGGTTGACGATTTCGACGATATCTAATGTTAGAGTGGCAATTGTTTTTTAAAAAAGATTTTGAGTAGATCACAAGTATATATATATATATGATATTAGGTTTCTCAAGTATATATATATATGATATTAGGTTTCTCATAATCTATAGTAAATCTTGTCATTGTTTTTAAATTAGATTGTGTTGTAGTTTTTCATCTATGTATTTGGGATCATACTTCTCGATGGATCACTAGGATGATAATAAAGAGCTCAAAGATCATATTGTGATGATGGATCATAGGGTATGATCCAAAACATGTAGATGAAATAAACTCCTTCACAATCTAATCCAGAAACAATTTCAAGAAACAGTATATGTTATTTAAGATATTTTAGATATTATAAAATACTTAAATGACAAGATGAAATTTAGATAATAGAATAGAATAAGATAGTATTTTTAAGATTTTATTTAGGTTAGGATAGGATTAAAAAATAATATAAGATTCTTAGAAAAAAAAGAGTTTAGATTTTAAGACAAGATGAAAGTCAAATAATAGGATATTCAAATATTCAAATAAGATTTTATTTAAGATACCAATAATGAATATTTTTAATTAATTAAAATAATTTAAAGAATAAGATAAGATTTATTTGAAAATTTTAAATATTATTCTAGATTTTAAAATAAAGATGGAATTTAGATTATAGAATCATAAAATATGAAAAAAGAATTTCTTCAAGATAATGATATTGAATATTTTTAATTAATTAAAATAATTTAGAAAATTAGATAAGATTTTTAATATTTTTATTTGGGTTACTATTAGGATTAGAGAATAAGATAAGGTTTTTGTTAGAATTAAGGTCTAGTTAGGGTTAGAATTATAGTTTAATATTCAGTAAAAGTTAGAGTTAGGATTATAGTTAGTGTTAGTATTAGTGTTAAAAAATTGTTACAATTCACTTAGGACTATATATAAGATTCATATAGTATAAGCATAGGTAAATTAGGTCATAATATACACAAATACTAAAATCATTTTTTTGTGTCTCAACATTTTGTGGTGCACACTTGTTTAGATTTGATAAAATGGGGAGTGGGTTTGAACCCTTTACATAAATAGCCAAATAAGGATGCAAAAGGAACTCACAAGCACATTGTTTAATCAATATAATTTCTTTAAAATAACTCTCGACTTTGGAAAATGAATTTCTGCCATCTTTTTTCTCAGGTTTTATTACCTAAGGCAATTCTCATAAATGATGGTAGGTAGGAGAGAGATTGGCAAGTGTAGTTATTTCTATTTGAGCTAGAGCTTATTTCTGCTATCTTGTCTTGTCAAAGTTGTGTTTGTCCATTCTTCGCTTCTGTTAGCTGGTGTGAGAGAGTGCTCTTCCTGTTCCCACTTAAAATGGGAGATCGTTTTGGTTTTATAGTAAGGCTATTTCCAGAACCTATATCTTGCTTTGGAGTGGATACTCCTGTCTCCTTGTCTTGTCTAAAATGCCAAGTTTCTTTCAAAGAAATTTTGGACTAGAGACTCAAAAGAAATCTTCATAAAATGGAGCCACTAGTAATCTTGGCAGTCAAATTAATTCTGAGCCATGGTCACTTGAGAAGGAAAGAATACCCGAGGGATAATTATCATATCTCATCAAGATTCATGGCCTCATTGCTTGATAACCAGGTTCCCAAGGTGAAGGTGATGTCTTTGACTTCTCAATTGTTGGATGAAGATGTGTTGGTGGGTTTGGATTAATCCTTAAATATGCGAATCGTGGAATTGGGCTTGTTGATTTTAAAATCTCAGATTAACAGTAAGAACAAAAATCAGAATTGTATCTTTGATAATGTTAATTTCCAGCTTATATTAACCTATAGGTTAAATGATTAATAATGAACATTTAAACAAACATAGTAGAAGATGAATGCATGAAACAACATACACACATAACACAAGTTACCCTAGGAAACCTCCCTCTTGGAGGAAAAACCCAGCATGAGGTGATCCTTAGATCTGATTATAAATTAGATGTAACATTCTGAGTACAACACTTATCTCTTAGGGCTGATGAAGATGATCAAACAACAATCTATTTTATGCTCCTTTGATGGCTAGGTCTGCACACAGGATAGTCATAGATTTGCACTTTTATCCACATCAGATCTGCACTTTAGTCACACCTTAAGTCTACAACAAGTTATGCACCAAGTGTGCACCGATCTGCCCTTCATCCTTGCATCTACACTTGCCTGCACTACACTCTCTGTGTACTTATTTGCATTGCACCAGCCCGCACCAAGGTGTGCATCAAGTGCACATCCATCTGCACTTCTTCACACTTGGGCTGCTCCAAGTGCATACACAGTTCACACCTTTGGAAGATGAGATTTGTGCTCCAAGTGCACACACAGTTCACACCCTTAGAAGGATAATCTCGCACCTTTTTCTGGATAACTTTGCACCTACTAGCTGAGATAATTCGCACACATGACTGAAGAAGTTCACATAGAGTAGAGAGGTGTTTCACCTTGATGAATAGTGTAAATGACTTGCAATTGTTGCTTGTATATATATGCAAGATGTGAGACCCATCTTTTGTGTCGGCTCAATAACTTTTGGCACCAAACAATATTTTAGTTTACACGCCACATATGGGTCCTATCTTTGGCACCTAAGTTACATGCTAAATGATATGACTTTGGGTCCATACGTTTGACTAGGTGTGGCCTTTAGTTTTGGACATAATACAATAAGGATAGGGTCCAGCCCTATAAAGATTCACATAATATTGGAATAGGGCCCAGCCCTATTTATAATGAATTCTAATGTTGCCTTTGGCAATTAGAATTCACTTTTTACTTTGCTTCCTAGTTACAAAAATATCAACACCTCGGCTAGGGGATATGATCCTTCTCTCAGTCCTGGGAGAAACCGTCAATTATTATCCTTTCCTCCTTCACCTCAAAGGCCCTGCTCCTTTGTAACATAGGGCCTTCATAGTAATGGCATTCAGGTATCTAAAATGGAAACTATTGGGTGATGAACCTGAAAACCAAGATAGGGAGGACGAATTTAGAGATTTTGTCAGATTAAATGGCTTCCTCCCTCCAAAACTAGAGCATGATCGTCCATCTGCAAGCGGAGATGATCAAGATGCATCACAAGGGGGTCAGGGTTGTGGGCAGATGGGTGTTGCAAGCAAAGGCAGGGGATGACCATGAGGAAGTGGACATGCTTGGTCTAGAGGTTAGCTATGCTTTAATCAGGGTTTATGGATTTAATTGGAGCTGGTGAAATGAAATTTCAATGAACAAATCTGCTAAAACTGTTAATGGTTGGACTAAAGTCTGCTATCATTTTTAAAATCTAGTTTTTTTTTTTTGTATAATATGAATTTTTTGGCTTTGCCGTTTACTGATAAAGAAAACAAAAAAAAACTTTCAAAATTCTAATTGATAGTGACCAAAAGCACAAGCAATAGACCCATACAGTTGTCAAACTTATACCTCCAATATTACGAAATTATCAAAAAGATTATTATAAAGAACACAAAAAAATTGAACTTCTTCACTTAAACTTCATCAAATTTTCATAAACTCACCTACTTATCATAATTCACGACTAATATTACTATTAAATCATACACTCATTTCTCATGCTCAGCAATGATTTTCGTTGAACAAATTTTGAAAACTTCTCTTTATGCCATGATTCCAACACCTCTTTTCTTCTTCAATAGCTTCAACAAAATTATTGTTTCAATATCTCTATAAACCACAAGATTTTATTTGCTACAATCTCCTTTTCTAACTAATTAGAACCTCTTTCACTCCTCAAAATCCTAATCAATTTTATATACCTTCCGTTTAAATTACTTATTATTCATTTTCACTCTTCAATGCTCTCAGTCTATAGATCATGCTAAATCACAATTAAAGACTTCAAAGGCCTTATATATAAAATTCGGTTTGAAATCCAAAGACCTTATGTAAGAAATATTTAAATACTTGGATTCATATCGATTATTTAAACGACATGATCATTGCTTTGAAGTGATCAATTTTGTTTTGGCAAAAAGAGCGCTTCCCCTTCTAACGCTAAAATGAACTGTTCCAACTGCCATGGTTTACATTGGAACCATAGCTGGTTTATGCAGTTTATTGGCCTAGAAAACTCATGTAAATCCACCATATAATAATAATTTAGATCCTTTCTAAAGATAGAATCTGGGGATTAAATAAAAGTGATGAGGTCTTTCGAAGGCAACGAAGTTGAGTGTGTTGAATCCTTGCCACACTTAATTCCTTTCACCGTAGGTATACTTCTTTGTATTTTGTGGATTCAAATTTGCCGCAAAGGGTTTAGAAGGTAGCGGACTAAAATGGTATGCAACAAAAAAGAACATAAAATTAATTCTCCATCATAGCCGCTTCTCCTCCCACGTGTAGCATTCAAAAAATCTACTTTGCAAACAGATAATCCAGTGAATGGCAATTTCTTTCAATGGATCTCCTCACAAGCATATAAATTCTCACATTTGAACCTGCTCGTTTGTCAAAATTGCTCCTTCATACACCTTTTCCATAAACTTTTTAACATTGTCTTTGGGTGATGCATCCTTCACAATACTTTTACAGCAATGTATTCAGAACATCATTCAAATCATCTCCTCTGAAATGCATCATATATTGAAGTAACCACCAGAGGCAACAAGCTGCTAGTGCTTTTTTTTTTCCTATGCCACCTCTCTAAATTCCCATTCAATACCAAACAAACTTCATATTGTTCTCACGCCTAGGCACATGAGCGCCTCTAATACCAAATGTCTAATAAAAACTTATTCATTTTGTGAACAGAGGAGAATATAAATAAAAGAGATTCAGTTAACAGTAACCAAATAATGGTTGAAACTATGTAACCATAATCATAACAGTAAGTGATGGTTTAACAATGTAATACTATCTGGTATGCTAACATATACTAATAAAAAATATAGAAGATTACAATAGTAGAGAGGCCTCTAGAAAATCAACATGCCATAATAGGGTTATATCTTCAAGAAAAGCAAATTTATCCTTTAAAAATAGGACTCTCAGGCTCATCGGCTTGGATAACATGTGACATATAATATTGTAGATCGATAGTTAAGTTTATAGTTAGTATGTTGATATATATACAAGAATATGTAGTCGTAAGCATGAGATAAGTTCTAGAATATAAGAGTGTATGTAGCTAAAGGTTCATAATTCATCTTCATCATCCTAGTCGAGATGTAAATCAGCAGTTGCATGAACATGCTTGTACCTTAATTTCATTGTAATAGTATTACTTTCTTAAATAGTGTCTTTAACTACTATAACATATTGTATATCCCTACGAAATTATAGAAAACATATATACCTCATGCAAGACAAACCATAATCTCATATTCAATAAATGCATTGACATAACAAAATAGTACATCATTTATATAGAAATCCTTCTTCAATGTGTTTGCAAAGAAATTAAAAAACAAGAAATATAACAAACTTGAAAGGAAAAAAAAAAAATCAAATCTTAATCCATATTTTACCAAATTCAATGCAAACATAAGAATGATTTTTTTATTCTCCTATTTGGAGGTGGATGCAAAGTAAAAGTATAACACTAGATGTGATTAAAAATTTGTTTAGGAATAATCATATTTATAGGCTTGCCAATGAATAATGAGATATTAGGATGAAGTCAAGTACCTAAGTTAGTTGGAGGTTTGTTGGAGTCAAATCATTTATTAAATGAAAATTTTAGCATTTTTAAGTGATGAGAGAATAATAATGCATTATCTACTTTAATAATTGGATTAATGTGAAGATTATTTTCTATTTCAAAATATACTTGATTGATGGATGAAGACTTTTAAATTAATATAGAATTAATTGAAGAAGTAAAAGTAGTTTACTAAATAAATTGAAAAAAATTATATTTTTATTTGAAACTAGATGATTAGATATCATTTTTTTTATTAAAATAAGTAGATGGAGGACCAAAAAAACCATTACAAATTAGAAACAAAAATCATCAAGAGAACAAGATGTTACAAAGATAGAACAATAGAGTTGCCCAATTGGTAACCAAAACTAGGAGAACAAACAAAATTGAGAAACAAACAAGAACTACAAAATAATGACAAAGAGTTGAAGCAAACTGAAACAATCCACATAGTAGGATAAAGTAGTAAAACCATTCTTAATAAAAAAATCTGGGTTGGGACCCACTAGTGGGCCCAACAAGGCCATTTGCATATACTAAACAATAAGAAATTGACTTTTTTTATGGTACTAGGAGAACAAAAAAGAGTAGGAATGAGGAATCATTAGAGGCAATAGACAAATCACCTAGATGTGCCATTAAATTTGGAGAGGGAACTCTATAGATCAAGGATAGAGAGTTAGGAGCTAACGATGCGTTGGGGCAAGAATTGAGAGACCCGTGAAAGGAACCACAAAAGGAGTCACATTAACAGTTCAAAGAAATGGCTTAGGCCACCAAAACAACCAACCTAATAGGGGAAGGGAGCACCGAATCCTCCCACAAGGTTGGGGGAAGTGTGCTACTGTGAATTATCATGAGGACAATAAGAAGCCAAATGGCCCATAAAAAAATAATCTCTATATCAAAGAGGGAGACCTTTATAGTATACAATGTATCACTATGGTAGTGTTCCCATCTTCAGGGAGATCTCAATAGGAAGTGTCTTTGCAAGGTCCATATCCACCAAAATTTGGGCATAGGAAATATGAAAGAAACAACCAAAATTAAGGTCCATCTCGAGGTAGTTTAAAGAGAGTGACCAAGGGTAAAGGGAAAGAGAATGATACCCTCATTTTCAGTCACCTAAGGTTAGAATAGCATCATGATCCTTTGTAGAGTCAAAACAAAATAACAAAGAAGCCCCAAGCATAGGGGTAAATTTCAGCCTTTCCAAAAACCACTAGGTTCCAGTGCTCTAAAATCCAGAAATGTAGCTCAAGGAGAAATGGCCATAAGTGATTGACCCTAAAACTTAAAACCTTCCTTTCAATGTAGGAATTTTTGTCTAGCACCTCCTAATCAGAACCACTTTTGAAATATAGGGTGCATAGGGGATGCACTTTTTAATCTTAATAAAATAGCCCACTAATGGTTTGCATAATAAATCAGCAAATAATTTTTTAAGAGAGTTCACTAAAGCCTTCAGGACAACAATATCCCTAGTGGTAGGATTTAAAGATTTTCAAAGGGGGAAACACAGTCCATGTTAGAGAATGTCTACAACTAGGTTGCATGTTGGAGAGATGTTAAGAATAGAAAAGTTGGGTAGGAGGTGAGAGTTTGAAACTGAAGAGAAAGAAGTCATAATGGGAGTTTGATTAAAACTCATGTTTTAATTTGTTGTCATTTAATTAGCTAATAAAATAATATTTAATTACATTGTATAAATGACAAATAGAAATTATAATAACAAAATGGTGATTAAGTGATATATGAATAAACATAATAATTAATATTATGGTACACTAATGTGATTTCTAATTAGGGAATTAGATTATTATAATTACTTTAGGTGAATTATTTTAGTGTCTAGATTTTTATCTTTTTTGAAGCAATAGTACAAGCCATAGTTTGAAAGAAAATAAAACTAGATTGAATAAACATCAGAGGAAATATAGATGATGTCATGCCTTAATCGAGTAAGAAATGACAATAAAAAAATGTGAGATGATTTATGCCCACTTGAGAGATTATCAACACAAAAACTACATGGGTGAACTCTCAAAATAAGAGATGCAAAACAATTGTCCAAAAAGAGGATGAAAATGATGGAAGAAAAATATTAAAAGATGGATGTAAGAAATATGACTATGAATGAAATGATGATGATCTGTTATATTGATTTTGATTTTAATAACCTTTATTTTATATATAAAATGATGTTATGAACTAGGCTATAGAAATATAAAATAGATTGATTAACTCTCAAGAGAAAAAAAATTCATATCCCTCACATGGAAAGAAATGTTCTTGGTGGTTTTGTGAAGAGACAACTAACAGTCATAAAGAGTTCCCTACACATTTGGGGTTACATGACCTTCATGGGTCAAATGAGACAATGATAATCAAACACAACACAAAAAATGATAGACCTTATCCCCAATATATACCATTTAAGGATAAATTCATGACATGAAATGATCACGGTGATCTTGAGTAGGTATAGTATATCGATGTGCAAATATCGACTACACATAATAATTATATCTTATATCAATGTGCAAAAAGGATTAAAGGATGGATTTGGATCATGCATAGCTATAGGAAGGCAAATATCATACAAGAAAAGTGATGGGTGATAAGGAAAACTTTTATGATAAAAACCGATGGTTTGAACTATGTGTTATTGAGGTTTATGTAAGTTTCTAAAGTTTTCTAATGAAAGTAGAAGTGTGTAGTTTTAAGTTTTGAATATGTCAATGTTTTGTCTTTGTGTTTATATTGATTCATATATTTTTAGAACATGCATGCAACTTGCCAACTATGGAAGATATCTTAGTCACTAAATGAGCCAAAAGGCATAAATAAAGTTTTATTGTAATGAAGGTTGTAATCAGTTTCCCCTACTATATAAAAATGCATGAAATGAAATGGATTTAAGAGATTATCTTGTGAAATGAAAATATGATTGATAAGTTGAAAAGGACCTAGCTGATGATGAAGTATGACTTATTATAAATCACATCTACTAGTAAGTTTGACCATGGCATATTTTGTAGGGCACCACTAAAGGTGGTTTTCACCAAAGGATGATTATTACCTTAACTATTATTTTGGATGTCAAATATGATACTTATTTTCTATATTTCATCATGGTTATTACTCCAATGTGCCATAAAAATGGTTTTCACTTAAGGGTAAATTTTTTATTTATTATTTTTTCTATTTTTTTTTTAATTTACTTTCATTTTATTTGTATTTTTTATGATTGGGATATTCATTAGATTAAAAATGGAATAAATTGAGGCACATTATGTTGATTAATTCATCAAAATGTTGATACTCAAGCGTAGCTAGTTGATATTATGCTTACCCATAGTTAAAAATGATGACATATGGGCCAAACTAGTTAGGCTGAAATTTCCATTTCTTGTCTCTATCTTTAGGATTTATTTGATTATTCATAGAGACATGATAAAAAATATAATAATTTGGAGCTGTGATCTTATTATAGCAATGGTGAATATAGTTCTCATGTGACTAAAGGTGATTCCGGATTTTGAGACACTATTTATCTATAATCTCTAACTCGTGCAAATATGCAACATGATATTCCTCACCATCATCAATAAGGTGTCAAAAAGAGGCACAAAAGGATGAAATTTTAACTTCAATTATTAATATGGATTTAGATCCAAAGACAAGGAATATGGAGTCATTCAAGTTGGTGTATAGATGCTATTTCTATATACCAAAATAAAATTATTGATCTAAGGATGGCAATCAAAGCTACCATCATTGCCTTTATTTCTATGTATTTTTAAGAGGGATTTTTAGATGTCTTTACTTGACCATTACCTTATGGGTACATTGTAGAGTGCATAATTTATGCTGGATATGAAATAGCTCAAGTGCACGAACTTTATTGTGTCAAATGATTTTCTATTATTAGTGGTAATGGTGGACGAGATGACTCATAGTGATATATATTGTAATAAAGGATTAATTTGGAAATTTATTGTCTAGTAGTGTAGGTAAGATGAATATATTTGACCTATTTGAATTATTGGTAGTAGTGATTACAAAATTATAGCTATTGGATGAAGATGGGTGGATCTTAATAAGAATATTAAGGCCCAGTTGTGGTAAGGGTCATGGAGTAGTGGTAATTTAAAATGTTTGCAGTGGTGTATGACGTCATTCCCACAATGTAGACTCAAGACAAAAATTTAAAAATGAATACTCAAAATTCTTTTTATATCATCATACCATGACATTCTATCATATGGGTACTTGGTGGTTTTGCACGTGAAAAATCATTACAAGCGTGCCACTCAAAAAATGGGGAGAGAGGGAAGACAAAGATGACTATGAAAGGCACATTTTTCAACTTTGAAATAAATGTAGTAATAATTGAATTTGCCATTTTGTAAAAAGAACAACTCAAGGGAAATACCTTCAAGGTTGGTTTTCCTAAGGGTGATGAAGACCAACTCTTGATGATGAGAAATAAACCTATTGATGTCTAATTTAATTTATTTCAATTGAATCGAACATGGAACCATTTAATAATTAATTCATACCACTAATAGTTGATACTAATCTAGATGTTTTACCTGGAAAGAAAATATTTTTCCATAATCTTCTCTTCCCTCAGCTTATTTAATTAGTTTAATGAAATAACATTTGTCACATCCTTGAAATACAGTTTCTAATGAATTAAATTGACAGGGGAACCTTAAACTAATTAATTTGATTAACATAAGGTAAAATTTCTACATTTTAAAATGGATGAGGTTATAATTTTCTCATTACATCCTTAATGAATGAATTGTGAAAAATATGTTAACATGGTTGCACCAATTAATTATTCAATGCAATTTATTAATTTTACCTTTAATTTGAGTTTGAATTATGAAGCATTCATAAGGTTTTTCTTGGCAATAAATCAATCATTCACTCCTCAATGATTGTAGACCAACTCCAAAATCTAAGTGATTAATCTTAAATTAAAAAATAATGAATACTTAATTTTGATTCATAAGCTATTGCTCAAACTCTAAAATATTTTATTGTTTAGGGTGAAATAATATGCTTTGCAAGAAAGGATGTAAAATAAACTCCTTAATTTAAATTGTTAATTCTAAAGTTGTGACAATCTAGAAAGAAAACTCAAATTAAAATTGAAAAAAAAAAATTGCCCTTAGTTATGATGTAAACAATTTCCACAACTTACAATTCACTTAATATCAGATTGTATGTATAAATTAAAATTTATTTAATATTAGATTGTATCTATATATTAGTATAGATATCTTAAATATATCTATCTTAAAAGCAACAAGAAATATATATTGTATAATATTCAAACATATAACATAGAATTTATGACTCTTTGTAAGGCTTGAAGCCTTGGTGAGGGCAGTTATATCCCTTTAAATGAAACTGTAAGGCATTTTGGGTGTCATGGTAAAGACTCAAGGATACAAATATGAATACACTAAATATAGTGAGATATTACTAGCCGCCAAAATTAACTCCTGCATTAAAATAACATGTGCCATGACCACGTGGTCTGCCCTTTTGAAGCACATTATATAATAAGTTAAAGAAATGTTCTTTTTGTTTAGGGACCGGCCTTCTTTTAGGGTTCCCAGTGACCCTAATTTCCACTTCCTCTATATCCCTCTTCCCTTGAGCTTTCTTCTTTTTTCCTTAAATCACACTGTTTCTTCGTTTGTGTTGGAGGGAAGCTACCAAGGGCCATCCACAGGGCCAGTTCCTTGTGGTGCCCAACTCTGCTATTTATATGAAAGGAAGACAGTCTCATAAATCTAGGTTACAGTAATGATTTCAAAAACCCGTAACCCAATTCAGATTTGTCCATGTTTACAAGTTGTTGTAGTTGTAGCCCTTTACATCTCTCGCACAGATCTGTCCCATTGCAGCACTTGAACAAGAAATTCTCATAATTTACCACTCCAAACCATTCTTTATGTACTAATTCAATCTCACCACTCATTAACAGTCTTTTTGTTTTCCATCTTTGTAACTTCCCTGATGTAGTCTTTGGAACACTCCGAGATTTAAGCAACCCAACAAAGCCAACAGCCACTCCATGCTCCTTCTCAATACACAAATAAATGTTTTGACAAATTCTCTTCATCATCCCTTCATCTTGTTCTGTGATGTATTTATTCTCAAAATTCTGCAGTTCAGCAAGCACTACTATTACATTTGTGTTAGATCTAGTTATGTCTGCTTCAAAGGCAGCAGCACAACCTGCTCTCAAACTTTGAGTGCAGCTCATGAAAGCAGTTGTTTCAAGGTAGTGAGGATGCATCAGACGACCACCTGCTCTTATAAGGTCCTTGAGACGACCAGTGACATATAAGTACTGATCATTGTCTTTTGCAATGACTCCCATATCTCCTGTTCTTAAGTAAAATTTTCTTTTGTCCCAATCTCCTCCTCTCTTTGGCCTTGCAAGGAATATCTGTGTCAAAATATAGTAATGGCACTGAGAATATAAGATAAATATAGAAAGCACGTCTGATTTATTTTTATAACATTATTATATCATGACCACTATAATAGTAACAATAACAAATATCAATAACAAATCTAAACACCATAGCAACAGTCGCAAAAACTTTAGAAAGTACTACTGAGATGGACGAATAATGTACTTTTATTGTATAAATTAGTAATTTTTAAGTTTTTATGAATTAATTTTGTTTTACAGAAGGCATAATTTATAGTGGTAATAGAGAGAGAAGTATTTCTTATATTAATCCTGGAATTTTTAAAAAATTTATATTTATTCTTTAAACATGAAGATATTAAATTTTTAAAATATATATTAATATAAAACAGTCAAAGAGTAGTATATAGACCTATAAATGTAATTATATAATAAAAAATGAAAAATCAAAAGTAATTTAAAAATACATTATTTTTATTTGAGACATATAAATTATATTTAAATTAAAAAAGTTAAAGCTAATCTATTTCTAAATTATATATCTGTACTAATAATAGATATTTTGAATTGAGATAAATAAATTAGAAATAGATATATACAAATATATCAAAGATACCTCGTTTGTAAGCCATGGGTTGTCCAGGTAGCCGTCTGCATTGCTTGGAGAAGAGATCCAAATCTCTCCTTCTTCGCCAGCTTCAACTTCTTCACAAGTCTTTGGATCAACAACTATCATCTCAATGCCCAGTTATGATTGTGAACAAATTCTTGCACAAGGCAAAAGGCCTCTGTAAGTAGGAGCTTGGCTTATACTGGATCCCCATGAAGTGGACACAAATGTACAGTTTTCTGCAAGTCCATAGGATGGACCCATGGCAGAAGCAGTCAGACCAAATACCGAAAATTTCTTCACAAAGCTTTCCACAACACTACCATATATAGGTTCATTAATCACTATAAGATTTCTTAGGGTCTCTAGATTCAGTTTGATGTGTGGTTTTCTATTAGATCTACTGCTCATGTAGTTTTGCACAAGAGGAAGAGCAAAAGATGGCACTGGTGTGCAGGTAGCTTTGTATTTGCTTACCATTTCCAGCCACAAGATTGGCCTCTTGATGAACATGAATGGAGAAGTTAAAATACAGGTTGCAGCACTAACAATGGTTAGGAGAAGGAACATGAGGCCACAGTCATGGTACTGAGGAAGCCATGAAACTATAACACTCCATGGTTCAAGATCATAGGCTTTTCTTGCTGCTCTTACATTGTGTGCTGCAGATCCTGCTGTTATCATGACTGGCTTCGGGCTGCCTGTTGCACCAGAAGTGTACTGTATCAAAAACAGGTCTTCTGCTTTACATCCACTATACTTTCTCTCACCTCCTCCATTAGTTAATGATTTCTCTTGTGGATTGGCTTTGAGTAAAGATACCAGTGATATCCACTGCATTTTCTTCAACAACGTACCCATTTCATTAGTATCATTCTTCTTTATGACACTTGAAATATAGGCAGGATGAGCTATGGCAGCCTTCGGTTGAGTCTGTTGCAGTATCCTTACAAGTTTACGGCAATCCTCCTGAAAGATAGAAATACTTTATCTTATTCAAAATAGGATACCTCTGCTCCTTAAATTTCAAAATTTATAACTGGAGAAAAATTGACCTTCTAAATTACTGACTTCTTTCAAGGTGATTTACACAAAACATTATACTAATAACATAATAGTAAAAGATATAATTGAATGAAAAAAAGAATGTAAATGATCACAATTGAAACAATGAATTTACAGGTGTTTCGGAATACATGGATGTCTAAATTGTCACTGATTCAGATCCAAATTTAAAATAAGTTGATTAAGGGCACATCTCGCGCACAAATTAGGTGTGACAGAGGCTATCAAACAAATTAATCCAAAGTAACATTTTCAAATTAAAAAAAATAGGGAACAACTCACAGCTACATATTCTATTGGAGAAATAACCCTTTACATGCCTACTCTATGCTCATATCAAGAATACCTGCTACGTACATGATAGCTGAAGTAATGCATAACCATTTAATCTAACAGTATGTCATACCTATCATATATAATCATAAGAATATGATAATAAATAATCTAGTATACCAACATAATTATAATATCATCTCTATATGTAAACATATAAATAACTATAGAGATAAATATTAGATGATGAGATCACTAAATAATCACATACATAAATCAGATGTCTATAAAGATAACAATCAGTAACACAGATGGTAATCCAATCCTTAAAACATAACATGCATTTAAGATATACCACATAATTTGAACACCATTCACAACATTCAATATTAATATTAGTATAAAAGATGTATTTAAGAATTCAATAGCTTAAAGTCTACCCAAGAGCCTTGTTCGTTTATGGAATAATCCAGAGGAACCATATAATAAAAACTATTCAAAAATAAAATGCTTCTTTACCTGAGAAGAGAAGGATGAATGATGAGGAAGCATGGGAACACTCACTAGCCCAGCTCTTTGGCACCCAAATATGATTCCCACAAATTCAATCCCAGGTGGTCAGAGAATCAAAACTGTATCACCTCTTTGCAGTGTACTCCTAAGATTTGAGGCAATGGTGGATGCGGAAGCATGGAGCTCTGAGTATGTCAAACTGCACTGCTCATTGCCTGCTTCATCCACCCACTTGAAAGCAGGTTTATTGGCCAAATGCTGATGTTTAGCCCACATTGGAAGATAAAGATCTACCACTGGTTGGTCTGGAAATAGAATATCATAATTTTCATACATTCTGAAAATCCTATAGATTTGAGAACAAAAATCCGCTTGCAAAAAGCTGTAGACAACTTAAACTCCAACTTTAAAGAAATAGAAAAGCTTCTGATAATGGGTTTATGATCTACCCTCAAAATCAAATGATCGTGCTTCATATTCTGAAGCAAAACATTAAATTTATATATCCATACTGCAGTCAAGCAACGGAGGTTTCAATAAATGACAGCTGTAAAACAGTGGAAGACATAATCTATGTTGAGCAGCTCATTTTTGACCGAGAAGCAGAGGATATGCCTAATCATATTCTAATTCCTCCATTCGAAAATCAATATGATCCCATAAAAGCGTGGAGATTTATGCTACAAGGAGATTTACGCTTTTATCCTAATGTCCAAAAACAACTTTAAAATGAAAAAACTATTTAAAATATGAGCAAACGTAATATATTTTGGCAGATATAATCCAGACAATGGAAGGTAATATTCTGACAAGATAGAATATACTCCGTTTCAATGGGTGGCTAGAAAATAACAGGTGGATGATTTCCATGAAATCTACTGTTAGAGTTTCAACTGTTTCAATAAATGTCATATATTTGATAATTACGTAGATTGCATGATGGTACTGATTGTTTTGCTGTTTTCTTTAACAGGTCGAAACCTGCAAAATTTTAAAATTTTGAGTCTCTTTTACTGGTTGGTCAGACCTCGTATGATATAGAACTTACGGTGCCCCACAACATTAGATTGTATCCTTCTGTACGTCACAACATTATGGTGCCCCACTTAAGAACGAGGTATATTGTCTAACAATCAATCTTCGTAATTACTTTTATCCATCAACGAAGAAAGACGAAAAACTTGACAAGCCAAATTTGCTTAAACAAGACTAAAAATGAAAGTCCCTTTCTCTAAGGTTTTTGATTTGTTTTTTTAAATATTAATTTTTATTTCTTAAAGGAATAAGTTACTATATTATTATTTATAGTATACTATTATACATATTCACCAACCCTTAAAGTCTAAATATGTCATCAATCTAGAAAGTAAAAGAAAAGCTAGTACATAGCAAGAGTTACAACAAAGGGAGGAGGAGGATCCTAGTTATTTGATTTATCCCATATATTAATGGGGTTCAAAGTGTTCATAGGAGGGGCTTATCCACTATATCTTGTGCACCTTCAAGTCATGTCAAATACTTAAAATTAAATTTTCATGGTTTCTATATCATTTCACTCATTTTTATTCATACTTTTACCTTGAATGCAAGCCTATCACACTTATATCTCTTGAATAGTACCACGTGTGATAGTGTTCATTAGATAGGATTGCACACAATGTCTATAAACTAAAAAAATTTCTTCCTACCTAGAGTGATGAAGTATAAAAGTGAGATTCTAGACTTAAAAATAGTCCCCACCACATAACCTCACCAAAATACCTAAATAATCCACATTGACATAAGCAAAACAAATGTGAGGAAACATATTCACATACAACAATAGATAGACCCACATAGACCATGGTAGGAACAAAATGAAACCATATGTAGATCCCCATGTGTAACTAATTATTTCTTGTTATATAAGAGAAATCAAATATTAAATATTTTATTTTAGAACTTATGGGGCATGATTTTTTGGATCAGCACTTTAAATAATTTGATATGTATGATTGTAACCCATCCTCCACAACAAGTGCTCTTGGAGTTGTGTTGTATTGATATGATGGTGCTGAAAGAGTTGATGAGATAGCTTACAAAAGTATTGTTGGGACTTAGATGTTTCTAATCCACACAAAGTCTGATATTAGTTTTTGACACTTCAAGATAAGATTGTGAGACCTGGTAGCTTTAAGGGGGAGTATGAAGACAACTGATGCCTTATCTATCAGTTTTAGCATGTCATCGATCAATCCACCTTCCAAGCCTACCATGTGATCCACTAGACATGCAACTTAATCTTCAATTAGCTTAATTTTAAATTAGACTCTATGATCTACAATTGTCCTAGATGAATAAAGAAAGCAAAGTTGAATGACTTTCTTATTCTAAAATGAACTACTCCTTTTTAAGTACAATAGTTTGTCAACCAAGTGTAAGCTACAATTTGCACTATTAAATATTTTAGATTCCTTTCATCATATGATGCATGATATGGCATAGTTAATGCCTTTATTCATGCCTTGTTTCATCCTTGTTCTTAGACTAAGAGCTTTATTTAATAAGTTATCTTTTATTTACACGAGGACCCTTAATAAGAGCTTAAATGACATTCTTGATGAGCTACCAAAGAGCCTTGCCAATACTCTAAGCATACAAAGACATAAATTTGTCCTAGAAGAGGCGAAGATAGAGAAACGCACCTTATAAAAATGTGGTGGATCTTTGACACATGAAGAAAGAGTAAGAGCCTTGCAGGTGCTAGCTACTGGTTGAAGGACAAAAGAAAGAATGAACATTACTTTGGGGAAGGACAGAGAATAAATAAAAAGATTGATCAAGCAAACTGAGGATATGACAATGAATTTTTTGGTGACATTTTAATAGGTGAGGAAACTACACACTAATACATTTGGTCTAGATTTCCGATGGAGGTTTCCGACAGAGAAGGTATATTGTGACCAAATTTGATTTTTTTTTTGAAAAAATGCCCAAATTCATTGGAATTTCGATGGTAATTTGACATTTGGTTTCGACAGAGAAGGCCTTAGTAATAAAATTTGTTTTTTTTTTCAAAAAATTGCCCACATTCGTCAGAATTCCGATGACAATGGGTATTACTTAAAAAAAAAAGAGGGCAAGTCATTTGTGCATTGCAATCCTGCATAGGTGTTCTCGTCGACTTCAACCCCTCATAAGATCAAACCCGCATTTAAGGCATTTGTGCATTGCAATCCTGTGCATGAGGTATATTCTTCACCTTAATTTCATCATGCCAACAAGTACACCATTCAAGAGATTCCTTTCAAGAGATTCTACAACTTTTTCTTTTATGCATGCTAGCTATGGCTACATTCTTGTGGGATATTGACCAATTGTGGAAGCAACTCTTGGAGTATGAGAGCTTCCTTTTTTACGCAAAAGATGTTAGGAAATGAGACATGTGGTGGTTAATTGACCAAGTTTTAGATGCAAATTGGCCAATGTCGTATTTGTGGTGGAAGGAAGCCCTTCTTCAAAATTTAGTTGTTCTAGGATTGTTGTTGGAACCTTGCATTTCACCAAAGCCTATGCAAGCAGCTACAAATTCTTCTCAGTCCTAGCTTTGGGCTTCCCCCTTTATCTCTCTTCAAGGAAGACAAATGAGAATCGACTAGTGAAGAATCTTGCCACAACGAGATGTATGGAAGTCTTTTGATCCTTCCACCTAGCTTGTGGCAAGAATCATTGCAAAGAGTATTAGAATGGATAATGAATCTTTGGAATTATTTGTGGGGTGGTAGATTTCCTTCTATTGTCCCCATTACACCTTATCAATCTTTGTTAAAGAATTGCGGCCCTAGGGAGATACAATTGTGTTTGGTTCAGAACAATCCCAACCTAGAAGGGGTGGACTGAAAACATCCAATCACATAATCAATCACTTTATATTTGTCTCTATTATAGCCCATGCTCTCAACTAATATTTGGAAACCTAGAGAAGTGTGTGGTACAACATAGGAGTCTAATCCTGATCCACAAACTAAAGAAATGATTGTTTAAATGGTCATATCGAGAGGTAGATTAATAGCACATCGCATGAAAAATAATATTAACCACATTTCATCATTAAAGATATCATTAGAGTAAAATAACACACTACAACATTAGTAATTAATTGTTGAGGGCGGTTGCAATTTCTAGGTGGGCAATAGCTAGGTAGATGGATTCATATTTGCTCTAGGTCAATGGGTTTGTTTGGCCTTTAAGAATTTCCAATCTCTTATAAATCTTGGTGTCGGGGTCACAATTTGTAATTAACATACAACATAAAGCTAGTCTATATGACCCCCAAACCATTTTCTTACTGTCTCAGGTTACCCTAGTTTAGGGTGTTGGCAGTTTTTACTAAATCTTCTCTAGTTTAGGGTATTGGCAACCATCTCTCCTTTTACATAGTTTTAGGTGGAATACAAAGTCATTGCCTTCTTTGACTTCCTTGCGGCCTCAACCTCAATGATCATCTTTTGCAAACTTACTTTCTTCAATGCTCTCTTCTTAATCCTTTCAAAGTTGAATTGTAGCCATTTAGGAACATCTAGATTCTCATCACTTTGGATGGATGGGTTCATGGTAGTTACAACCTACTTTGGCCTTTGTTCTTCATCTTGTTTCTTGTGCACCTAAGTTTAAAATTTTGGAGGAGTCATGTTGGGGGTGGGGGGCCTAGATAGATCATATTTTTCTTGTTCTCCATGCTTCTTTGACTCCATGTTTGTTCTCTCTTCATTTCGTTTGGCCTTAGGCTCTGAAATTTTTTTTATTGGTCTTCTGTTGTCATGATAATTCTTGAGTTTTCTTGGTCCACACCCCTTTCCATTGCTTCTTGTGTTTTCACTTGGGTAGGAGTAACAATTGGTGTATCATGATAACTTGGGTATCATGCTATGTATCATATTATGTTGTGTGCAAGGCTCCAAATTAGATTTGGTATGTGTTTGGGCATGAGGATGGTCTGATATCTCTATGTATCAGATAGTAAAAGGCAGTAAGAGTGAAGAATTTGGTGGGAAGACCAAGCGATTGGTATTTTGAAGTGGTTGATGATAGAGAGAGGGGTGAGGGGACCCTATGAAACCTTCAGAAGGGTTTGTGGATTAAAATCAAATGAAATAGATTAAATTTCTATTACTGTCCTAAGGGTATTAATTGTCATAGTCATAGTTTTACTAGTGATATTGTTATTGTTTTGATAGAGTTGTGTTTGTAAACCCAAGTGTGGACATGTAATGGAGTCATGATATGTCTTAAGACTACATCAATACTTAACAAAAACATAGTTTGTAGGCACCTAAAATATGAAAGGACTACATATTGGTAGGAGACAATCATCCATACTTATCACAAGCTTATGTAGCTCATGTAGACTCAAGGTGAGTTGCAAAATTACCATCAACGAGTGTGAACCCTGTCCTCACAAATTATGATCAGTTGCCATGATACTTGACCCTATCCTCATGTTGTTGGCTCAATTCATATTAGTTTTCCCAAGCCAAGAAGCCAATTAATGTATCTAAGGATGTCTAGAAGAATGGACTGTATGATCATTCTCAACAGTTTGATCATTCTCAATTCAACTAAAGGTCCAAAGTTCTCATTCTCAATAGTTTGAGTTACAACTATAAATTCCCAATGCTTGACAACTCCATATTCTAAGTTCCTTCTGACTTATATTTCATTTTCATGAGTCAACTTATAGTTCTTAATTCAATTATAGGCCAGTATCTCGTGTGTTGATTGTACCTCTTAATTTGATAAGGTTTTGGGTGGATTTTAATCTTTGATTTTGAGGAAATTTTTTTCCTATAAATGTAATTTCAAAATTCATTTTGAGGGTCTAAGAATTGATTATTTAAGGTCCAACTTTAGTAACACTACTTAGTTTGTTTTCTTTCAAAAGACATTTAGTAAGAGGTTGTAGATTGAATACTTGTGCTTTGCTAGTATATTTTGAAGAATTAATGGAAATGAAGTTCATAGTTTGCAACTATATTGGTAATCTTTTTTGATTGCTTGGTATTCTTCTATTTCTTTCATTTTCCTTAGTCTTGATTTAATATTTACATTTATGAAACATCTTCTTTGTTATAATCAATTTGTGCATCTTTTGTGGTGATTGAGGTTAATAATGACCATGTCAATGAATAGTAGTAGTTGTTCTAGAGCTTTCCTTGGTCTCATTTTCATGTTAGAATTGGCAATTTTGGCATGATAAATTATTTACATACAAGGTTATTTCTAGATTTTGTTGATAATTGGGGTTTAGGTAATACTGATGATTCATTTTCTCCTAGCCTTGTTTTATCTTTTGCAATTTATTTTAACCTTTTAGCTTAGGCAGATTGAGAAATCATCATTTCAACTTGATTAGTGACATTTTCCCCTTGAACAAACTAGCCACATGAACACTTTGTTATCTTGTATCATTGTTACCTTGGGAGGTTTGGAATACCTTTAGTTTCTACTATTTTATAAGAGAGAGATTAAGTGGCGATACTTAGTCTATGTTGAGTGTGTCAAAAAACCCATCAACAAAATTGTCTCTAGAGGGAGGGAGAGAACAAGCTGGAGCGTATGCCATTGTTCTCTCTTGAGAAGTTCAAGAGGGTTCTAAGATTAACTCCCAACAAAGGAAAATTGTTAGAGCTTGGACTTATCACTAGATCCAATGGAAATAAATGAAAATGATAGCCCCATATACATCTTCACAAACAACACCCATTGTCTAAACAACATCCCAATTTATCATGGTTTCTTTGGTGAATAAAAACCGTAGTTATCTTAGTTGTCCAAACAACATGAACACTTACTTATCTTGCATCGTTGTGACACAATACATTGATAACTCAAGCAAGGTATGGGTTCCTAGGAAATGATATATTCTAAAGGTAAGATAACTTAACTCAAGGGACTGAGATGGTATCCTAACATGAAAGATGAGAGTTCTAAGAAAAAGACTACCTAGTGATATGAAAGTTGATGCAAGATAGTAAGGACAGCAAGGAAATTTATTTTGAACTTTGACAAGATTGAATCTTTGGGTGGAAATTTAAATGGATTGATAGCGAAAAGGCATGGTGATGCAAAGAATCTAATGAACTCAA
This sequence comes from Cryptomeria japonica, assembly GCF_030272615.1. Taxonomy (NCBI): domain Eukaryota; kingdom Viridiplantae; phylum Streptophyta; class Pinopsida; order Cupressales; family Cupressaceae; genus Cryptomeria; species Cryptomeria japonica. The sequence continues at coordinate 183,644,795 of NC_081408.1, forward strand.
CTAACTAGGGAGATATTTCTGCCAACTCACCTATTCAATTAGGTGTCAACCCTTCACTGACTCACAAGACCCCTCACAAGGCCACAGGTTACTCAAAAGGATTATATTCACTCTATGTTTTGCATGAATTCTTCTTGCCCCAAGTATATTCATGTGTATGCTCTATTAGTATTATTTATGTTTTATGTGCATAATTCATGCTTTAAGTGCATCCATGTGCCTCATGTATATTACTCTTAAATGCATGTTTTATGTATATTTACTTGATAAATTATGGATATTAATGTGTTTATTGTGTCTTCAACATGATTTCCTCATTGTATGATTTATACGTGTACTTTTTTATATATGCATTGTACCTTAGGGGATATTTGTGTGTACTACTTCATGTCTTGCGTGGATGCTTCATGTTCCTACCTTGCGTGTAACAATATGTATGTTTCATGACTTAAGAGAATTCATGCTCTACATATATTCAAGTGTATGCTTTATGACTTCAGTGGATTCATCTGGATACTGGATGCTTTATGTATGCTTCCTGATTTATGCATTAAGTATATTCACGAGTATGCTTCATGATTTCAGTATTCATTGTATGCTTCATAATTCAAGTGTATTCATTTGTATGCTTCATGCTTAAAGTTCTCATTGCATGCTTCATGCTTCAAGGTATTCATTTAATGTATATCTTATGACTCGTGTGTATTCATTTGTATTCTTCATGTTTTGAGTGTATTCATGGAAACTCTACGTGTTACAATGAAAATACTATTAGCATATAAATTTTCAAATTAATTATGCTCTTAAAATGTTTTTCTCCTCTATTTCTTGGTTTTATACATTGAACATTCTCTATCATGAGAATAGTTACTGTTGGATTTTTTGTGCACGGATGATCTCACAACATCATTCCTCTTCTATCTATGATCTATCTCCTGAGATTCAACCATCAGATGGGTGACTAAGGAGTGGCACTGAGTTGGGATAAGACATGTGAGGTTTATTTGGGAGCTAAACCTGTCAGACAATTCCTAAAGTGATAAAAAATGTAAGAGGGCAATTGAATTTCAATTTTCATAGGTTTCCATCTCGACAAATTTGCTTAGGAAGAGGAGGATCTATGTGATATTTCAGATGTTAAGATTTTAAGACATCTTTTCTTATATATAACACTGTAAGAAATGATATTTCATTAAGATAAGTATGTTTGGTTATAGCAAAAGGCTTATTTGTCCATCGGTGTAACTTACCCCAAAGAAGGCTTATTAGCAAAGCCATCAGGAAGACATGAGTTATCGGAGTAGAAGGAAATAAGCTATCCCGATACCCGATGGGTCTATCGGGAAGACATACATTGATATGTTCATAATTAAACACTATCCGCAAACAGTTACAAGCCATCGGGGTACCTAAGTAATTGGGATGTGGGTTGATAGGTTATATCGATACCCAATGGAAACACAAAAGAAAAGGTTCATCGAGGAAGAAATAACCATCGGTATGAGGTGATAAGGGCTATATCGATACCCAATGGAAACATTGGTAAAACACATGCCGATAAAATAACTCAGAACAAAATGTTTTTGTGGTGCTAAGGAAATATTTCATCAGAAATTTAATACCGATAAGCTGTTGCAGAGTTAATTCAAACTGAAACCAGAAGTGACCTGTATTTAATGCTCTCAATTGAATTGGTGGCTCACACGATACTAATTGAGAACTCGCTCAAGAAATTAAATCACATGAATACAGAATTTATGTTTATAACTCTTCACATAGCGTATCTTCTTCAAGTAGATAACATAATTGAAGAACTAGGGCTAAAAATTCTTGACAATTGCAGAAATGGAGGCCTCGAGTTCTTCAGGGAAAAAGAGAATTTCTAAAGGGTTTGAGTCCACATCGAAGAAACCAAAAACATCAGAGACTCCTCCTGCACGAAGATTGAACCAGGACATGATCGACCAAATGCAAGCACCAGGGCCGAAATCCAGAAGATCAAAACAACATTTGTCTGTTAGACATCAACTAAAGGACAAACTTAAGAGGGTAGCAGATGTGTGGACTAAGGTAAGGGGTTAAAAACTTTTCCTATTTCATTTCTTGAGACAGAATAGGGAAGTTCCAATTTGTAACTCGTGGATGACGAATTTAGGCAAGCTGGTTGTTCCAAATGTGCTTGTAAATATTAGAGTATTGGAAACTTTGGTTAGGAATTATGATTATGTAAAGAGGTGCATACAACTTCCAAATGATGATGTGTTTATCAGGTTTAACAAAGGCACCATAGATGAAGTTTTTAACCTTGACTTTCATCCTGATATGCCCTTATCTTTTGAGAAACTGGAAGAAGAATTTGTGAAAATGGACACTACTTATAAAGGGTGGAATCTCGCCTTTCATAAGGTTGAGAAGGGTGTTTTGACTGATGAGGATGGTCCCCCTTTTAGCATGGACATATTCAGGGATTACTTGTAGTATACTTAAATGTCATGTGGATAAGTGGGGGGTGTTGAAGTTCCAGATGTGGCCAATATTGGGCTTCTAGTATTGGCAGCTAATATACAAATGTATGAACCAAGGCTCTTTAATTATGTTGCATACCTTGCTGGGAAACTACATGAGGGATTCTTGGATCTCAAGGACAATAAGGATCCCACATTTTAGTTTTATTCATTGTTGATGCACATAATTATTTTTTATGGAAGATATTGAGGCATGTGGCCATTGATTCTATGATTGAACACAATAGAGATGGAAGGAAAACAACAACCTGTATAGATGTGGACATTGGTATGGGACTCATGGTATGGAAGTTCAAATTACATTAAGTTTGAGGAATGGATTGTAAAAAAACCATTATATCAATTTTTCGGTGTCCCATGTGAGGGATCAATTTCACTCGAAATTAAGAAATACTTAAGACCTGTTGCCTTTGATGATAGGGGTCTGGTGAACCACAATTGGGATGATTGGCTAGTGCATAAGGACTTCACTTGTTTTAGATTTTATGGCTTTGAAGGACACCCTTATCTACTACCAAAACTTGTACCAGACAGAATTGCCTATTTGGAAAATGTGAGGCCATTAAGTGTATCAAATGATAAACATTTTGGAAGCATGCACAAACGAGTTTTTCTTCCTGGAACCCTTAGTTTTAGAGATTTTACTACTGTATCAACCAAGGCCTATGAGGCCATTGATAAAAAGCTAATTGAAGAATACAATCTGTTCAAGTTTACTGCCAGAGCTAATTATGACCCCGAAGGATACATACGTATGTGCAAGAAAGGACAGATCCTAGGAGATTATGTGCACATTCCTGTGGAATCAGAGGACTTGTTTCGAAATATGGAAGAGGAAGAAGCCCAACTAGTTATTGATAATTTGAATAAAGACCTAGAAGAGAAGAGGTTGAGATTACAAGAAATGGAAGTAGAATAAGTGGAAGGTGAAGAAGAATCAGAGGATATTGAAACCATATCAAGAGAACAGGAACCTAATATTATTGAGGAACCAGACTTGCAGGTACAAGTTATCACCAGGTTAAGCATTCACAGTGATGCTCGGTATGATGCCTATTTGGATTTTGTTTCAAATGTTGTATTTGTTAAGTCTAAGGAATTGAAATCTTTTCTTTATCATTTCAAAGGCAAGAAGTTAAGGGACACTGTCCCTATTATTACCCCTAAAAAATGTAGTAGAGTTATTGAGAAAACTTAAGGAAGAGATTGATGCAGAGGTCACAAATATGACCCCTCATAGAGGGAGACAACTTTTAATTGAAACCGGTGTTATTGTTTTCCGAAGATGGGACTTAAGTGCATCTTTCAATTTTGACAATATGTTGAAATCAGAAAATAAAGAGTTCAAATTAGATATCCAAGGAGTTCAAGATATTTTTATTGGTTCGATATTTGATCAAGACGAGGAAGCTCTATGGTTATGGGCCCTTTACCCTCCTAACAAAAGACCAAAAATCATTGATGTGGATAAGCCCTTTGGGCACATGATGAAATTGAAGGTAGGTGAAGTGGACCTTGTTATAACAACAGATATGGGTATTGGTCTTTCATGGTTTAATAAAGCACAATTAATTAAGGTGATAAAAGAGAGAGATCAATATAAAGGTTTGTATGAGGTATTTCTAAGAGGAGGACGCCAACCACTGCCAATGATTCATGATGGATCCAAAATCAAAAAGACATATGAAGAGTTATTACAAGAAAATAAGAGGATCCAAAGGCAAATTCAAAGTGTGAGATCAAACACTTCCTCTGTATTGCTAACAAATAGATTTAATAAATTGTAAATACCTCTGGTAGAATTTTGGACTGTATATCAGAAGAACATGGACACTACCTTGTCCCATCATCGGATCTACAACAGGTTGGGAACATTAAAACATGATAAGAGGATGGTAGGTGCTAATAAAAAACTGATTGACGAAATACAGGGTCTTGTAGATGCACATGAAAGTTTTGGAGAAGAATTGAAGAGTGAATTTAATGAATGTGAAGAAATAACACAGTATGGTTTTGTAGAGTTGATAGATCAGAATGGAGAAATCAAGGATAAAGACAAGTGGCTCTTAGAATGTTAGACCCTTCTCCGTGTTTCTCTTGACATTGGTCATTCTGATGGTTTGGAATTGACAAGGAATATGGAATAGATGGAAAAGTTGATCACATGGGAGATCATTGTTAGGGACCCGATCCATGATGCAGACACCTATAAATTAGAATAATACTTGAAGCATATTTGGAAATGTGGCGAGGTCCTTGGAGATTAAAATTATTTTTAAACATTGCAAATTGTTGTTTTCAAGTGCTTTTATGTATTGTGCCCAATAGTTAAGTTAGTTTTAGTCCGTTAGGATAGTTTTTAGGTATTTAGTTTCTAGTTAGTTTTAATTTTAATGAAAGTGTATGTCCTTTCATCTTCAAACTAAATCCTCATATATATATATAGAGGATCTTTTAGGAAAAACATATGACATAAGTTCGTTATAGTTTTTATCAGGACAATCTTTCATGCTTTTCTTATGAACTCGTTGTATGTAAGTATCATGTTGGTGGATGATACATGTTGAAATCAACTGGTTTGAGTATTATATTTTCAATATAAAGATTTAAGTGTTTTTATTTCATTATGGTATCTATCTTTTAATTGAATTGATTAGTTCCTTAGATTAGTTCCTTATATACATGTGATTTGTAATTATGTCTTGTTATGAATATTGGGCAAGACCTATATATAATGTAACTTGTGGATAGGACAAGCCCTATAAATGTAACTTGTAATTTGGCCCAACCCTAATTGGGTGATGTAGCTTGTGGTACTATATTGAATGTAACTTGTAACTTGTGAATAGGGCAGGCCCTATCTTATGTATCTTGTAATCTTAACCCTATGTTTTGGTGCCAAGTTGAAAGGGCCGACCTAGAGTGAATTGTTCCTTGTGCACATTGTTTTGCTTTCTGTTATTGCTATTTTTTTCTACAGTCTTATCTTAAAATTAACATGTTGGTTATTTAGAGATCCATACACGCCAGATAGACCCAATTCTTATCAACTTGTACAAAGAACAACAAAAGGTGAGTTGTTTGGGAATGGGCAGGTTGAACACCCCATCCAATAGGCTTAATAGTCTCCAATACCCGAGGTCTCAAAACCGAGGTCAAGATCTGAATCATACCCCACATGCTAAAAGCGAACCAACAAGGACCATTGTAATTGGTATGCGTATTGTTTTTTTTAAAAATACATCTCCATTAGAATTCCGATGGCAACACAAATTTGCACCAACAGCCAAACTGTCGGATCAACAACATCCTCGTCGGTGCAAATTTTCTAGCCAACGTTGGAATTCCGACGCTAATTAAGAAACATCCAGTGAGGATGTTGCATGTCTGAAGGTGCTTTCTTGTCAAACAGTCGTCGTATTTGTAGTTGATGCATATGTGTAATGAGCGTCGGAATTCCAATGTCCATCCAACAACATTTTTGGCCGAAGGAGCAATCATGGACGTCGTCGAAATATTTTAGGATGTCGTCGGAATTCCGATGTTAAATGGAATTGATGAAATGTCTGACGATGAGTTTTTAACGGTATCGTTTGTCGGTAGTACGACAAAAAGTAGTCAAAATTCCAATGATAGGCCATCAAAAATCAGCCTTGAATGTACTGGTGACACCTTTGAATAATGATGTAGAGGATAGAATAATGAAATCTTTTCATGATGAACCAAAAGATTCATCTCTTCTAGAGTTACTTGAATAATAAGTTGATACTAATCCCCCTTCAACAAGACAACAAAATGATGGAGTTAAAGATGAAGTGAAGAAAGAGGATACTATTTGAAGACTGTAAAAACACAATTTGAGAAATTTGTTCCTCCTCCAAGAAAAACTTTGGGTGTTAAGGTGGATAAAAATGTAAAGAACCCAGATGTTGTTCCACGTGCAATGAAGGAAAAGGATAAGAAACAAGATGAATATGGTTCTGATACTAGTCAAGAATCATCATCTCCCTTTGAAGACTCTTTCAAGGACCTGTTGAGTCTCCAATTATAATTCCAATCAGTGGTGATGACTCAAGTTTTACAAGGTCCAATGTGACAAGGTGAACTGGACCTAGCAAATATTTCTCCACTACATAAGTTATATCTTGGTGGTGTTCTTCAACACTTTATGTAGAAGAAGGTGATGAAAAAACACCTGCAAAATAGAGAGTTTATGAAAGAGTTAATTAAAATCTTGTAACAAGGTCATTTGGAAGTAATGTTTGATGCATCTCTGCCAAGTGTACAACAACTAAAGTTGCTCAGTGATTCCCTTAAATACTACATATGTAACTTGAAATAAAAAGCTAAGAAGGATGCAATGAAGAAATTATTTGATAGATGTACAATTTCTCATTCTAAGTTACAAGACAACTTAAAAGCCTTTAGGAAAAGTGTAGTTGAAGCCATTGCATTATACCACTTTTGTCATGGGTAGTTGGTTTCCACCAAAAGCATAAAGGATCAAATAGGCTCTTTCGAGTCTCAAATTTTATAGTCTATCAACTCCTATGATCTATAGAATGATAACGATGGGTGAAAATGGTGCGAATTAATAATTTGTACTTACAATTACCACTGCTTGTGAACCGAAAGGAGCAAATCAAGAAGCAGTATAATAAACTTAGAGATATTGTAAATCTAAGGCTTACTTCCCTCTCTAATTTATTGGAATCTAATTGAAGAAAGTGGAATAAGAGATGAGAGCACCTATCTCTTTAGATGAGGAAAACAACCTTTTATTGAATTTTGAATGTTAGAATTTCATTCTTACCTCTACATTAGATGAGTCAAAATCCACCTCATGATAATTTGTAGTTATCTACAAGGTCATATTGCCTCAACCCTAGTGATTGCATTACTACAAATAAGTTTTTATCAGATACAATCAGTAGTATAGGTGTTGCAGTAATTGTTTTTTTTTTAGGAGTACTTATGTATAGTTTGTAGGAGAATTTTAAACTGCATGCACATATTTAGGGGACTATGTACAATTCTATTTTGGTTTGGTGTAAATATTATGCTATTTTTCCTTGATGTTGAAGGAGAAATAAGCTACGCGGAAGGGTATATAGATTTTTGGTAGATATGTACATAGTGCTTCCATCAATGACAAAGGGGAGATTGTTGGTGACTTCTTGATTTGTTGTGAATTTGATAGCAATATATGTTGTCAATGATGTCAGCATTGATGTCTGACAATATGTATTATCATTTAATTGTATGAGTATTATTGATGACTATGACTTTATGTTGGAAGATGTTTAGATGAGTTGGTCATTATTGTAAAAGTTAATCTAGAGGTTCGCCAACATATTAGTCTAGAGTTATGAGATTGGAAAAAATGACTAAGTGTTGAATTAGTGAATTTCTCTATAATCATGAGTCAATAATTTTCGCTATAGTTCACCACATTGCATCAGTTTGTTCTGTGGATCTGGGTTGTGGTTTGGTAATGGATTTGTGCATATTGTCAACTTTTCAGCTATCTTTATCACCTATAGGAAAAAGAATTTTGACTCTTCAATACTGGTTTGACAGATGTGTATAAGTAGGTCATACAATAGAATGCTCCACATTTTCTTGCATTAATAGACAGGATCATGCATATTTTGGGACATGATAAAGATAATTTATTGGTCCTATGATAGGAATTTAGGTTTTTTGGAGTGTTGGTGGATGATTTATTACTTATGGTAGCTATACAACCTATTAGTTCTACATAGTGTTTGTCAAATCAGTAATCTACTATTTGCATGTACATCAACTTTCTATAATCTGCTACTTGGGGATTTGAAAGGAGGACATGTGTTTATGGCTTACACATCTTTCTTAGCGGTCCATAATGTGTTTTGGATGCTAGTTTGTGTTGGGATCAATCATTGGTTACGAAGATTATTGTTTGATGTTGATTCAATAATGTTCTAATGATTGTAGTTGATCCAAACTTATTTTACTTGAATTAGACCATGTTTAGGAGGTGTGTTATCATTTAATTGAGGCTGAATTTGCATTGGGTTGATCCACAACCTATCTTGGTGATGTTGTATTATGTTTTAGGTTAGGCCTATGCCTTGTAACAGGTTTCATTTATTGGGTCCTATTTTGTCGACATAGTATAGGTTTTGGTGTTGGGAATGATATATTCAAAAGAAAAATCATTTGAGGAAGGTGTGGTAGTTGTTGATAAAAAATAATCTATAAATATTTGTTGATGAAGTGTGTGATGTCAATGTGATAGATTTGAATTTGGTTCAATGAGGATCACACTATCTCCATTTGAGATGCTTCTTCTACCATATATCACCTAAAAAATTTCATTGTTGTGGTGAGATAATTGTGAGATTGTATCTTTCCCTAAAGAAGTGATCTTCAGTTTGCAAGTCCTTGTATCTTTCCCTAAGTCAATTTATCTTAGCTTGCAAGTCCAGGTGGCAGTGACATTCCTTGGTAGTGTGCCTAAAATAGATATTGTAATACTTGATTTATACATTGTGATTTGATCCTCACTATGTTTCCACATAAAAATCTTTTTATCTTTGTGTGGTGAATATTTTGGTCCTTTCTTTATTTCTACAAATTTGAATTTAATATCTTATGAGCTAATGAATGAATAATTAAGTGTTATTAGATAAATGAGTTATAGTACATGTTGTTTCAATCACCCCCCTCCTCAACCCTTCCCCTTCCTCTCAATATCCAGTGTGTGTTCAACAAGAATGCTATAGATTGATGCCTCCAATGAAAATTCTCATCTTCAAAGAATAAAACATCTTAGACAATATGACGAGAGGGGTAAGTTTTCCTTCTTCTTGAGGTTCTACAAATATTCATAGGGTAAGTAGTTAGAGACATCTACATAAAATATTTAGAGAAAGGAAGAATTGTGAATAGGTCACTTACAATCATAACCTGTCTAAGAACAAGACACACAAAATTATCAATAAGTAAAATACCTCCTCAACCTCTAATAAACTAAAAAAAACAAAAACCTATGCACTAGAAATACAAAAGAAATTAATATCACTAAAGATAATTCCCTTTAAATTGATAAACAATTTGAATTCCCAAAAACTCTGGTGAGAGGAAAGAATGATATACATTGATGACTTGATCCTACAAGGGAAATGAGTCAAAAATCACTCTCACATGAACATAATGAGAAACTAAAAATACAATATATAATTAGCAATCATGAATAATATTCTTTAAAGAAAAAAAAAAATCCATAAATAGTGGTTAATCATAAATGATTGATCAAGTTAAATCCATATGATGCATTAGGTATTATCTCTCAAAAAAACTCTTTTAACGTTCCATTTTATATGGACGATAGTATTTACAAAGGCTATATGTGGCTAGGGTGAAATTCAGTCTCAAAACTATACTTGTTACATTAACGATTTTAGAAAACCATAATTTACCTCAGTATTAGCTTTGTCTATGAATTCTTGGAGTTGTATCCCTCTACATCTTTCACAGAGATCGCTCTCATTGTAGCAAAGGAACAAGGCATTATCATAATTTACCACTCCAAACAATTCTTTATGTACTAGCTCAATCTCACTATTTGAGGAGAGAATGGGTCACTGGCAAGCCTCTGCACCTAGTGTCCTCCCAATGGAAAATTTTCAAATCAATAGCCTAGGTGGGAAACAAGGTTGGCGTACTGTCGGTTCTATCAACTAACCTGCGCTGTAGACTCTATTTATGTCAGTTTCTGGGAGCAGTAAGCTTAGGGCCCACCTCTACCATCAGACATTCTTGTTCTCTAGAGATGTTCCCAAATTTGATTCCTATTAGGGCCTTGCACGACATTTCTCAACCTAATTTCCTTCCTCTAGGAGGTACTCTGATCCTCTCTATGCCAAATTGTCTGCCGCTTGGCGGATTCCCCTTCAATATAAGTTTTGATGCTTCATTCACCGATAACCCTCACTCAGAAAAAGCATTGTATCATCATAAGGGTTCAAAGAAAAAGAGGAAGTCCAAGTGTAGGCAAGAAAGAAGTAAAATCACTAAAGGGGGACTATCAAGAACTGGGTTTGGAAAATAAAACAATAAGCTAGGTCTATTGATCAGGCGCGCCATGTCTTTAGAATGTAGCGAGATTGGATGGAAGTGTGTTGCTTAAGGTAACCTTTTATGATGAAACATTAGCCTCATAGATCTCAAAACTCAGAAGTCATACCCTAATTGGTAAGTTTTGGAATTCTCCCCTGATATCTCGAGCTTTCCTCTTGGATTCAATCAGTTTGGTCAAGGATTTTACAAGTCTTCTACATAGATGGAGGAAATGGCTTTTTCCTTGTTATTTTTTCAAATTCTTAAGCTAGGGATCTTGCTCATAAATAGAAATCCCTCTTTTTTTTTTCTTTTCTTCTTCTTTCTCTTTCTTTTTTGATTTGAGGGTTTTGTCCTTTTCACTCAAAAGTGGTCTCTAAATTTTAACCCCTCTTTCTCTGTGCCTAAATTTGCATCATTCTAGTTTTGTTTTCCATCTCTTCCATTAGAATATAGAGATCTAAATTTAGAATGTAGCGAGATTGGATGGAAGTGTGCTGCTTAAGGTAACCTTTTATGATGAAACATTAGCCTCATAGATCTCAAAACTCAGAAGTCATACCCTAATTGGTAAGTTTTGGAATTCTCCCTTGATATCTCTGAGCTTTTCTCTTGGATTCAATCAATTTGGTCAAGGATTTTACAAGTCTTCTACATTAATGGAGGAAATGGCTTTTTCCTTGTTATTTTTTCAAATTCTTAAGCTAGGGATCTTCTCATAAATAGAAATCCCTCTTCTTCTTTTCTTTTCTTCTTCTTTCTCTCTCTCTCTTTTTTTTTTGATTGATTTGAGGGTTTTGCCCTTTTCACTCAAAAGTGGTCTCTAAATTTTAACCCCTCTTTCTCTGTGCCTAAATTTGCATCATTCTAGTTTTGTTTTCCATCTCTTCCACTAGAATATAGAGATCTAGAATTTTTTCCAATGCTGGGAAATTAGATTAGAATCTTTATTAAACATGACCTTCGCCCTTTTGAGTTTACTCACCTCCCTATTCATGTCTGCATTCTCATGGACTTATCAAAGCCTTTTCCATGGAATATCCTTCTTCAATCTAAATTTGTCTTCTACTCTCAGCTTGAGTATCAGGAAGAGCCACCCCAATTGGATTATTATTCTAACATGACAGGTCATTTCACATTAAAATGTTTATCTTGTCTTGAAAAATGTTATTAGGTTGTGTGACTGTGCATACTCTAATGCTAAGTTATGTTCATTGGCAATAAAATTGAATAGCCTTCCTACTTGCATTTCTTCTATTCTTTATGATGGTATCAATTCCCTAGGTTCTCTCCTTCCCTCTCCATCTGCCTTTCTCAATACTTATGTTTTGTCATTGTAGATGTCCATTCAAGGCTCTTTTAGAAATTTGTGTGTTGTTGTATCCATATTCCTCAATCATTCATCCATATAATATATCCCTTGTTGCCCATAGACCTTAATTTTTCATTATCATCTAAAGCGGTTCTCTTTGGGTAGGATTTTCTCACCCCTTTGTGTCCTGAATAGTATTCTTCTTTGGTCTATGTGTTATCAGAGACCTTCACTACCCTTGGTTCCTTGTAAGAGGTTAGATTTAAAAAAGGATCTTGTAGAGCACAGAGGACCTTTCCTAGCTGGGGACTTGGATTTTTGGGTGGATGAGACATTATTGAAAGTTTTTTCCCAAGGAATGAATGGGATTGAAGAGGAAGTTGAATTGGAAGATGATGACATGCTTCAAGAGGCCTTTGTAGATGAGGACTTCATGCCCCTATAGCCTCCTATTGGATATGGTGTTTCTCAATCTCATTATTATCAAATTCTCTCTGAGAAAATGCGCCCCCAAATTCTAGCTGAAGAGGAAATTCTTTAAGAAGTTTGCCTCAATGAGTCTCTAAACTGCTTTCATTCTCAAGAATCTATTTTTTAAATTCCCTTGGCAGATTCTATCGCAATCTTCATAAAAAAAAAGAAATCTCAAAAGTCAAAAGGCAGTAGAAAATTAAAGAACAATAAAATAGGAGATGAAATTAGAGCGGGAATTCAATCCAGTTTGGATGATACTACAAAGCCACGAAGAACTTGTCATTCTCAAAAAGTGAGATAAGAATTATTTCATAGAATGTTAGGGGCTTAAATACCCCTAACAAAATTTCACCTCACTAAGACTCAGTTGGACTCTTGTGGGGCTAACATCATCTTACTTCAAGAAACAAAATTTTCAGAAAAAGAATCAGGGCAACCATTTTCGACATGGAAGAATTGGGGATACATGGCTTCACCATTAATTCAGGCTTTAGGTGGCCTTGCCATCCTATAGAAAAGGAAACTTATTCAAGTTTTCAAATTGAAAGAAAAATCTAACTTCATCCATAGCAAGATTATATTTTCTAGTCTATCTTTCCATGTTTTAAATATCTATGGTCCTACGTCCACAATGGGTAAGCAAAACCTCTGGGAAGTGCTCGCCATCACCCTTTCCTCCTTCCCCGAGGAACCCTTTATTTCTGGAGGAGAATTAATGCTCTATTATCACTCAAAGATAAATTTGGAGGGATATTCCTACCCTTAGTTTCTATCGAGAATTTTAAAGATTTTTTGCTTAATAATGGACTAAAATTTTGGGCCCCATCTAATGGTGATGTTACTTGGACAAATAAAAGAAGCAACTTCTTCCACATTTCATAAAGGTTGGATAGGTTCTTCTTCAATCTAGTTTGGGGATTAAAATTTAGTCCTCGCTCAAAACTTGTTCTCCCTTCCTCAGGTTTGGACCACTTTGCAATTCAATTGTAATCATCTTTTACATCCCTTCCCCCTAAGTCCAAATGCTTTTTTAAATTTCAGCACATGTGGTTTAGGGATCTGTCTTTCATTTCACTTCTTCGGGAGTGGTGGTTAAATGCTCCTTTTGTTCAAGGATAAAAAATGTTTCAAATTTCAAAAAAGCTTCAGCACATAAAGGGTGAAATCAGAAAGTGAAATTCTAAGGTTTTCAAAAATATCTTTGCCTCTAAATCAGTTTTTCAAGATCAACTTAAAGATATTAATGATCTGATTATCTCTAATGGTATAGATGAGGAATCCTTCAATACACAAAAATCCATTCAGCTTCAATTAAAGTGGGGCGATTTATTGGAGGCATAAATTGAAGGAACTCTAGCTTAAGGAAGGGGATAGGAACACTAAATTTTTCCATTCTTAGACCTCCATGAGGAAGACTAACAATTCTATTTTTTAGATTAAGGATTCTTCATGTCAGGTTTTGCATGATGTGGAAAATATTTAGAAAGAGGCAGTTAGGTTCTTTTCTAATCTCTTTTTGACTCCGTCTACTAGTTGTCAAACCCTTTTCCTTGGAAGAAGTGAAAAAGATAGTCTTCTCGATGCAGTCAAAGAAAGATATAGGCCCTAATTGATTCATTTCTCTACTTTTTTAGAAATGTTGGCACTCTATGGGTAGGGACATTTGGTTGACCTTGGAAGAATCAAGATGTAATGACACCACACTTATTACCCTTATTACCCTCCTTCCAAATTTTAACACCACACTTATTACCCTCATTCCAAAATGTTCTTCTCTAGCTTCTTTTGCAATTTCCAAGACTATATCTCTCTATAATACAGTTTATAAGATATTCACAAAGGCAATCTCTTTGTGGTTGACCAAATTAATTTTTACTTATATCTCTAAAGAACAAGGAGGTGTTGTTATAGGTAAAGAGACTTCAGAGGGAGTGCTCATTTCTCATGAAATCCCACACTCAATAAATCAAGTCAAATCACAAGTGATGATCCCTCAAGCTAGATATGATGAAGGTGTATGATAGGGTAAGTTGGGAATTCCTAGTAAAAGTATTATTGAAATTTGGTTTCTCAGAGCTATAGATGAAATGGAATATATCTTGTATCTCAAGTGCCAAGTTTTCAGTGATTGTGAGTGGTACTCGCTATGGTTTCTTCTCCTTCTCTCATGGAGTGAAACAAGGAGACCCCCTATCTCCTTTTTTATTTATAATTATGGTTGAAGCATTGAGTAGATCCATTTCATCCCTCCATTACAAGGGCCTTTGGTAGGGAATCAAGTTGCATCATATGCAGATATCTACAACCCATATTCTCTTTGCTGATTATACTTTTCTTTTTGGAGAGGCATCCATGAAAAATACAAAGACCATTAAGATCTTTATTGATAAATATTGTACCTTTTTGGGCCAGAGTGTTAATTCTTCCAAATCTAAGATCTTTTGTTTGAATTGTTCCTCCTTCCTTTTAAGGAAATTGTCCAGCTTCATTGGCTTTAAGTTAGAGTCAAGTCCATGCAAGTACCTAAGCATCCCTCTTTTCATAGGAAGAAACAAGAGAAGTTATTGGGACTCAGTAGCTTCCTCCATACTTAATAGAATTTCATCTTGGAGAAACACCTAGCTCTCTCTTGTAGGTTGTATCCTTATTATCATATTAGTGCTAGCATCAATTCCAATTTATATCATGTCAGTGCTTCCAATTGTAAAAGGTGTGCTTGCATAAATTGAATCTAATCTCAAAAATTTCCTCTGGAAAGGAACAAAGAGAAAAAAAAGAAAAAACTCACCTTCTATCCTAGGAGAAATGTTGTATGCCTAAATTAAAAGGTGGGGCAGGGATCCACAATCTTCTACTTAGAAACATGGCATTGGGAGTGAAAAATATTCTTAAATAGTAAGTCAAAATGGCCATCTATTATCTTTGCAAAATATTTGGATTCCCCTGCACCTGAAAGGATATTTACTGCCTCAAACCTTCCCCAAGGATATCAAATGTGGAAGTTCCTTGTGAACTGCATAAAGCTTCTTATCCCCTATCTATCTTGGGTCATTGGAGATGGCATGAAGGCTTTATTCTGAGAGGAGTCGTGGAATGGTCTTCCTCCTCTTGACTCGATCATTTCTATCCTAGACAACAAGCAACTTCTCAAAGATAATTGGGGTTCAAAGGTTTCAAACTATTTCATAGTCAGCTATCAGCATAGAGCTCCTCTGAGTAAATGGAAAAATTTCTCTCAGTTTCTTGCACCTCAATGCCAAAAATCCTTAATAATTGAGGCCCTTTTCCAATGTCAAATCCATTTGTCAAATCATCAAGTCAAACATATTTTGACAAAGGCTAAATCAGGTTCATATTTAATGAAAGAGATATGAAATTCTGAGTAGGAATTCAAAAATGCTCCTTCATAGGAGATGCTTTTCTTTTTGTTGGATAGATGCATGTTTACCAAAAGAAGGGGCATTTTCTTGGATCTCTCTAAAGGATAGGATCCTCACAAGTACAAGGCTTTCCCACCTTGGCATCTCTCCCCTTTTTTATTATGTTCTGTGTAACATAGAGGTGGAAAATATTGATCATCTACTTTTAAATTGCCCCTTTGCATACCAATGTTGGTCATGGCTTTGCACCAAGCTCCACTGGATGAGTCTGATACACTCTAAACTAATTATGGTCTTTGAAGTCTAGGCAATATTATTCAAGGACTCCTTTTTTGCTTCTTTATGGGTGGTGGCACTTGCAATTCTCATTTGGAATATATGGTGGGAGAGGAAAATA
This sequence comes from Cryptomeria japonica, assembly GCF_030272615.1. NCBI lineage: Eukaryota > Viridiplantae > Streptophyta > Pinopsida > Cupressales > Cupressaceae > Cryptomeria > Cryptomeria japonica. The sequence continues at coordinate 183,660,986 of NC_081408.1, forward strand.
AGGATTTTTAGGGGGGGATGATGTCTCCCATGTCATTACCAATATAGAAAACTCTATTTTGGAGGTTGTTAAAGCACATATGTCCAAATCCAGAAACCTAGAATCTCCTTTTACCTCATGCAATGCCTAAGGAATAGAAGGGAATTTGTCTCCCTTTCAAAGGTAGTCTACTAAATAACCCTTGATGTAAGGAGAAGAGAAGAGATGTTAAATGGAAGCTTGCAAACTTTCCCTCTTGGAAACTAAATTTTGATGGTGCTATCAAAGGTAACCCTATCATTTCAGGGGTGGGCTTCATCATTTGTAATTATAGAGGTAATATTTTAATTATACAGCTGGCAAGGATCCCAAATACCACCAAAAATGTGGTAGAATAAATTGCTCTAGTATATGACCTACGTGTAGCATGTGAAAATGGGACAAACAACTCGGTGATTGAAGGTGATGCATTGAATGTCATATTGGCTTTGAAAAAAATTGAAACATTAACTTGGAGTGTTCATTATATCCTTTAGGAGGCATGACTCCTTCTCCAAAAACTCCAAGGTTTTTCTATTTTTCATTATTTCGGAGAGATAAATAAACTGGCAAACGCTCTTGCAAATAGAGTATGTGGTATCATGCAAGGAAAAAACCATTTGGGAAGATAAGAAATTCAAAATGATGTCACCTTGGCATCGATAGCTCAGGACGAAGCAATTTGAATTTTAAATTCTTCAATCCTCTTTGGTTTTTGGCTAGCTCCAATGCTAGTTTGTTGAGTGATCAACATACATGACATTATCCATATGTCTTTAGCCAAGCATCTAAGGACACTCCATCCTCCTAGTGTGTCCATAAATGATTTTAATTTTCCTTCGTGGTCCCCATTTTTGAAATGTGTCCTTTTTGGAAGTATGCCTTACATTTGGCAAGAATTGAGATCACATGGTACAATTTTAAGGATCAGGAAGCACTATGAAGGACATTTTTTCATGTGAAATGTGCCTATTTATGTACATGGAAATTATTTTAAAAGCATGTCACTTATCTACCTTGCTATGTAATAATCTTCCCCTTGTGTGAACTAATTCCCCCCTGTCATCACCGCATGTTGAGACTTGTGTGTGTGAAAAGTGGATGGGCCTATTTTAAATGTCATCACATTTCATTTTTGGTTCATTATCTAGATCTATGTAATTCCTCTATTATCTCTACAAGTCTAGGGTTCCTTGAGCCTTCTTTGTGAGATTTTTAGTATTTTGCTTCAGCCTTGACTTCAAGTAGACATGAAATATAAGCTACTCAATCAGAGAATTTTGGTCCCCCACGCTGGGTGGGAATTCCCAACATCTAGTGCCTTCACTCATGACTTGATGAAGCATTAATATTTTTTTGGGGATAACAACAAAATTCTCAATGCCATCATAACATTGACTAGGGAAGAGGCAATCTATCGCAAGGCCCCTCAAAACATTTATCCTTCCTAGGTGGTTTCAATTTTCTTGTCAAATGCATTTTATATTCTACAAAATTATGGGTTTTTGTTTCTCTTGGTGTATGTGTTTATCAAGCAAGAGTTTGTCCCCCCTAATAGTCGAGAAAGGGCGATGAAGAAATATGATCATTTTAATGGAAAAGGCTGGATTGGGGGCATTTTACCTATGAAATACCTAAAAAAAAAAAACCCTAATATGAAAAACTCTATAATGCCATGAAAATCAGCCTCGACTCCAATAATTGTAAGTTATTTTTAGGGGGAATTGAATGTTTTCTCTGAAATATTCCCCTTGTCAAAATTTCCCTTTTCTCTGATATCTTTTATTCCCTTCACCATCTCTTGTGTCATCACCCTTTGGACCCCAAACCAGTCATAATTCATTCCAAAGATTGCTCTCGTAGAGGCCCCAAGGAGTTTTTTGTGGGTTCTAAATTGGGGGAAATTCAGACATTGCAGGATATTGGGCTCAGTCTTAGTGGCTGCCGCAAATAGAGGGGAATTCATGTTAAACATTTCACATGCAGGGGCCCGAAAGGATCGTTTGTTGGCCCCCATGATGTTGAAGCTCAGGAACAAAGGGATGTTGGTCTTTGCCTTGGTAAGGATTAGAAGGACATGGAAACAAAAGAAGGTGTGGGGGAAGATATCCCTTGATGTTGTTGGGCTTGTAGTGTGCCGGTTATTTTGGCCTTTATAGGGCTCTATATTTTTTTGTTTAATGTTGTTGTTTCCTGTATTAAGGACTAATTTCTCAGTGATGTTGTCGTCCTTTTTGTTATGATGGAGTTCTAGTCTACAGATTGAGACTTGCTCTCTACGTCCAAAATTTTGTTTAAGTTTTGTTAACTTTAACTAGTTAGTAGTTGTGGATGGAGCTTGGATCTATTATTTTTTACTCTTTGTAATTTCCTTTTTTGTCCTTTAGTCTAGCATTTAGTCTAGTGAGCACAAACGGAGCTTGGCTCTCGGTGCCCTTTTGGTTCTTCGTAAAATTTACACACTCTGTATGTTTTCCATCTCTGTAACTTCCTTGATGTAGTATTTGGAATACACCGAGCCTTAACCAATTCAACAAGTCCAATAGTCACTCCATGATCCTCAATAAATAAATAAATAAATTCTCTCCATCCTCTCTTCATCTTGGGCTTTGATATAATCATGCTCAAAATTCTACAGTTCCGCAAGCACTACAATTACATTTGTGTTCGATCTACTTTTGCCTGCTTCAAAGGCAGCAAAAGAACCTGATCTTGAACTTTTAGTGTTGCTCACAAAAATAGTTGTTTCAAGATAGTGAGGATGTACCAAACAATCTCATGATCTTATAATGTCCTTGAGCTGACTATTGATATACAAATACTAGTCATTGACTTTTGTAATAACTCCCATATCTCCTATTCTTAAGTAAAATCTTTATTTGTCCCAATCTCCTTTTCTCTTTGTCCTTGCAAGGAATACCAATTCCAAAATATAACAATGCAATGAGAAGATAAGATGAATATAGAAAGAAATCTGGAATCTTTGGCCCTATGTTTGTCAGTTTGTAAATAAGTCAGATAATAGTTTGTAGATAAAATTTTAATGTATATTAAGATAAGTAATTCAAACCTACAAAATCACTCACATTCAGTAATAGAAGGAAATATCTCAATAGAAATTTAAACCTTAATGATTTTGTCTATGCGCCAACTATTTGAACAGTACATCAAAAAGTGATTTATATATCCCTACGTATGATATATAAGTTTTGTCCTCATTAAAATATTAAGTAAATATATTTTATTTAGAAATACATTTGAATGTGAATCTAATTTTTACAAATTTATTTTATTTTGTAGTTTTACATTATGTAGAACTATATATGATGCATCATCATTTAGCTATTGCATTTGTGTTTTTAAGAATTTTAATTTTATATACATCTCATCCAAAATATTGAATTATTTATCTTGTGTACACATAATAAATAAAATAAAATAACTTTCTAATAAATATAATAATTTAAAATTCATATTTCTTAATCTTTTGTAAGATAAAACTATTTTAAATATTTATAATAATTATTTATAAAATTAATAATATTTTTATTTATTTTTTAGAAATTAGTATACATAATTCTATCTTCAATTCCTTTATCTTTGTATAGTTATCTATGAATACAAATACTAATTCCATTTAATTTTGGTTAGTCCTGTAACAATTTGATGAATAAATTTGAAGATATGTCATTAGTAAGCCAAGGGTTATTCTGGTAACTATTTGCATTTCTCAGAGAAGATATCCAAATCTCACCTTCTTCGCCACCTTCTACTTCTTCACAAGTCTTTCGATCAACAACTATCATGCTAATGCCTAGTTTTGATTGTGAATGAAATCTAGCACAAGGGAAAAGGCCTCTATAAGTAGGAGATTGTCTTGTATTGAGTCCCCATGTAGTGGACACAAATCTACAGTTTTTTCCTAGTCCATAGGATGGACCCATGATAGAAGCACTCATACCAAATACCAAAAATTTCTTCACAAAGCTTTCCACAATAATACCTTATATAGGTTCTTTAATCACTATAATATTTCTTAGGGTCTCTAGATTCAATTTGATGTGTGACTTTCCATTAGACCCACTTCTCATGTAGTTGTACAAAAGAGGAAGGGATAAAGATGGTACTGGTGTATAGGTAGTCTTGTATTTGCTCACCATTTCCAGTCACAAGATTGGCCTTTTGATGAACATGAATGGAGAAGTTAAAATATAGGTTGTATCACTAGTAACAACGGTTGGGACAAGGAACATGAGGCCACAATCATGGTATAGAAGAAGTATAATCCAATCACATGTATAAATAATCACCGAGGTAACAATCATCATAACAATATATTTTTATCACATATATAAATGATGACATCTATCACATATAAATAATGCCATGATTTATATATGTGATAGATGTCATTATTTATCACTAAGGCCACAATCATGGCATTGAGGCCACAATAATGATAATAATTAATTTCATTAAATAAATACATCTATCACATATATAAATCAAATATCTATAAAGATAACAATCAGATAACACAAATGATAATCCAATCATGGAAACATAAAATATGCATCTTAAGATATAACATATAAAATTTGAACACCATTCACAACATTTAGTATTAATATTAGTAAAATATTCTCTACCCAAGAGTCTTGTTCATTTATGGAATAATCCAGAGGAACCATATAATAAAAACACTATTGAAAAATAAAATTATGCTTTACTTGAGAAGAGAAGGATTGATGAGGAGGAACCATGGGAACACTAACTAGCCCAACTCTTTGGCACCCAAATATGATTCCCACAAATTCAATTCCAAGTGGGTAGAGGATAAAAATTGTATCACCTTTTTGTAGTGTACTCATAAGATTGAGGCAATGGTGGATGCAGAAGCATGGAGCTTTGAGTATGTCAAGTTGCATTGCTCATTTCTTGCTTCATCCACCCACTTGAAAGCAGGTTGTTGGAAAATTTATTTCTCCCGAGCCTTCCTACACCTCCCCACACACACCTACCTTGTTAGGAGAAACCAAGAGTAAATGTAGCCTACAGTTTGCAACAAAAGGTTGACATGAGGATTACTTCCCCAACTTGTTCTTGACATTGCAACAAGAATAGCTAGTGAATTTAATGCTAGTAGGTAGTTTTGAATTTGAACTTTGAGGGGGAATTTTTGTGTGGACAACCCCAAGACAAAAGAGGAGAATGTTCTCCAAATTATTTAGAAAATATCAGAGTTAAAGTCAATGTATGTAGCATCAAGAAGAATATTTGTATTCTCTAAGTGATTTAGAGTTTGCAACAACAACTATGTGTTACTAAATGTGCTGAGAGCAATGATTTCTCTAGACATTATGTGGCTCCTAATGAGTAGTGATTTCTCTAAGAGTTTTTAGCTCTAAGTTCACAGTGTGTGAGTTAGTTGAGAGCTTTGAGAAGATTTGTAGTTTGTAAGAGAGCTCAAAGAAGCTCCAGATTGCTAAGTGCTTGGAAGAAACTCTAGAATATTGCATATTTAATTTGTAATTAGTATTAGTTAGTAGTTAGTTTATTGTTTGAGTTGTAGTTTGTTTTTTAGTTTCATTTCCATATTTTAATAAAATAAGAAAATCATTGCATGTCTCTAGTTTGTGTTTAAATTTTCTTCCACTATGTATTGTCGATGATTGACAAATCTGAGTTGCAGGCTTAGAAGTTAGTTATTCCAATTTGGTATTAGTGCTCTATATTTAAGCACTTTTGGGTTTTATAAGTTGGCGTCATAGTCATTTGGCCCTACATCCTTGTGAGTTTGGGCATTTGTTTTTTTGGGGGGGCCTAGAGAAGAAGGAAAGAGCTGGCATCAACCAACGTCCTTTAATGGACAAAGTTATGATGTCTGGGAAAAGAAGATAAAGACCATCATGGTTGCAAATGATTTGTGGGACCTCATGGTCATTGGGCTTGTGGATACAAATTACCTAGGTTAATTTGTAGCACACACAAACCTTTAGAAGACCCTATTGAGAAACACAAGGAGGATAGATGGAAAAGACGTTAGTCTGATTAAGGTAGCCTTGATGGAGGTAGTATTTCCCAGAATTGTAGTAGTTCAATATGCCAAATAAGATTCAGAGATCCTCCTAACAAGCTTTAAGGAAATTGATAAAGGCAAAATGGTGAAGCTCCAGATGCTTCGAAGATTTTTTGAGGGTCTTCAAATGAAGGATAGTGAGTTTATTTTATAGTTTAACACAAGAGTCTTTGGTTCATTGAACTAGTTGAGAACAAATGGAGAAATCATGGAGGAACATAGGATTGTGGGGAAAATTCTTCATAGTTTTCCCTCTAAATTTGATGCAATCAACATTGCCATTGAATAGGCCAAGGACTTTCGATGCAGTCATGGTGGGAGGGTCCTCAAAGAGAACAATCTAGATCATGCAGCAAGAGTTACACAACTGAAATAGCTCAAAGTGATGGAGGAAATGTAGAGAAACTATATTGTACATTGAAAATTACTTACAACTTCTAGCAATATCTGGTCTTACAAATTCGGCTTATTGGCCTGAGTACAAAACATGTGTGTTATGCAACATTCGAGCTCAATAAGAATGTGAGCCAACTTTCAACCTCTTAAAATTTAGATCTATCTTCTATTTCTAAAACTTGACCCTAAATGCTTAATTACATTAATTTATATGACCAAGGGTGATCCGCATCGGCCCAAGGTGAAACAATCACCAATGAACAAGATGAAACATGTAAAACAACAAGGTTGGCCACACGCATAGGAACATTTGAAACAATGAACTGGAGCTCTGCAAGTTACGGAAATGATCCCCAAGATTCTCCAATAGCAAATAGGTCCAAGCAGTTTGGGTGGTCTAAGCTAGAAAACTGTCCTAGATTCCAGAAGTGATAAATTATCAAGAATACATCCAAACCTCCCATGGACCAAGGATAAGATAAATGAATATGTCTACAATCAAAATCCAGCTCCGCAAGAACCGGTGAGAAAATGCAAAGAAATGTAGAATGAAATGTTGAAACTACAAAATAGGAACAAATTGAAAAGAATTTTTTTTGGGTTGATGCAAGATTGCCAAGAACTAGGGATGCTCTTGCATCAACTTCTTTACTTTGATGGTGGATGAGTTAATTGGTTCTCTTCAAACCCATGACCAACACCAAATAGACATTACATCTTCTCAAGAGAAAGTTTTCAAATCTTAAGCCAATGCAAGAGGCAGGGGGAAAAGAAACAATGTTAGAAGGAGCTCAAGAGGTAGAAGTCATGGCATCTCTAGACAAGGAAGTATTCAAGGAGATAGCTCAGGATGAACTCATAGCCATGAGGGAGCAAGAAACTCTTGTACTAAGTCTAGACAACGCGAGAATAATGTTATTTCTAATCAGAGGTATGACAAGAGCAATGTTGAATGCTACTATTTTCATAAGTTTGGTCATTATGCGAGTGCTACAAAAACTACAATAATCAGTCCAAGAAAGTGCAAATGTGGCTGAAGGTAATGAATCCA